>NC_056626.2:53884743-54037243 GCF_002870075.4 Lactuca sativa | reverse complement strand
TAGTTTAAGTCTTCAAAAATTTGGCAAGAAATTATATAATTTTGTTATGTATTATTGATTTGTACAAAAAACTTATTTTATGTCTCTTAATATTGAAGACATGACTAAGATACTTTATATATATATATATATATATATATATATAGAGAGAGAGAGAGAGAGAGCTAGGTTCAAATGTGGATTGACATCTATTGTGCAGACGTGTGGACAATGCTGTTATGTTAGAATGACAAAGAAAATATGTTGTTTGATAATATAAATATGTTCAATATTACATAACTATTGTCATTAACACATATTTTCACTAATTACATTATCTATAAAGTTATTATAGACTTTTTATTATTATGCTCATCCTGACAGAATATTTATTGAGTCGTACTCTGTTAGAATGAAATTGATTGAAAAACGATGCGTGGGAACAAAAATGAATAAGAATTAGTAAGAATGCATGAAAATGATGATATTTATGTAAGGTTGAACATATACGCATTACTAAACAACATTTTCCTCTTAGTAGTTCTAATAGAATAGTATTGTCCACACGTCCGCACAATAAATGTTCATCCACATTATAACCTAGCCCTATATATATATATATATATATATATATATATATATATATATATATATATATATATATATATAGAGAGAGAGAGAGAGAGAGAGAGAGAGAGAGATTTTTTGAAGACTATAACTTAAACGAAGATGGTGAGGATAATTTGAGCCAATTATTTTCTTTAATTAAGTTATTTTTAGCGAAAATATTATTATAAATAAATAAATAAATAAATGTGTATGGGCAATATGATAAAAGTGATAGAAATAAACAAGGGAAGTGGATTTATGGAGGACTTTTATATATATATATATATATATATATATATATATATATATATATATATATATATATATATATATATATATATATATATATATATATATAGAGAGAGAGAGAGAGAGAGAGAGAGAGAGAGAGAAAGAAAGAGGAATGTTTCATTGAAGACTGTAACTTAAACGACGATGGTGAGGATAATTTGAGCCAATTGTTTTGTTTAATTAAGTTATTTTGAGCGAAATATATTATTATAAATAAATAAATAAATGTGTAAGGGCAATATGGTAAAAGTGATAGAGATAAACAAGGGAAGTGGATTTATAGAGGACTTTTATGGATTATTAACAAATAATTAATTATTTCATTTTTGATAAACTAACTATGTGGAGTCCCGCTTTGCGATGATGCATTTAGACAATTCCGATCATTTTGGCCACTTTGTGCTTGTTATCGATAGAAAAAGTATATTGCTACATGGAGTTCCCCAAAACACCATACAACATACAGGAAATTTCAACAGAGTTAACAGAAAAAGTATATTGATATATCTTGACTTTACATATCCTTTAATTAATCCCACAAGATATCACTTTTCCACCGTAATTCATATTAACAATTTTAATGGCACCGCCTGCCATGAAACATTGTTTCCATGTCAGCATTCACTCCTTAAAAAAGTATCTGCAAAAAAAAAATTAATTAAGATTTAAAAAAATAGTTTAAAATTCATTCAATGTTCGGAGGATTAATCAAACCTCTCTTAAAATTTTGTCAATGATAAGTTTATACGGTGTAAAAGTCATTGTTTTAGCACTTCAAAGTACATGCATGCCTACAATTTCTTCTATTTTTTCCCTCTACAATTTAAGTTTCAAATATTTTTCCAATTCAACAGTTTTGAGCTAAGAAATGATATGTCTTTTCTTTTACTCCTTCCAACCGTTTAAAAACTTTTCTGCTATCATTGTATACTTCAATTTCATATCAATTTTAATTTAATACATAAAATGAAGAATATATATTGTAGATGGTGCTTCAAATCAGAAGTATGATGCATTAACCAACAATTGATGCATTTATACAAAAAAATAAATAAATAAATAAATAAAGCGATAAGTCGTCCAAGAAATAGCAACACACTTTCATGTATATTTTGCTTACAACATCTTACTTTTAAACTTTGTCCCACTACACAATATTATGACATTGTAAAAAAAACAATTTGAACTTTCAATGTAAACCGATAGGCTGTTTGTTCTGAATGGTTTATTGGAGTCTAAATCAGTCAAAAAAATTGAAAATAGTCAACATGAAACTAAACCTTATAAAATGAGTTTAAATTTTGAGAAATATACCAATTCTAGAGGCGCCCCCAGTGACCAAATCAGAGTGTGTATTCCTGAGTCGGCTCCAATCGAACAAATCTGTAAACCGGACTTACAATCGGACTTTTTCCAGCCAAGAATAACTTCTTCTCTATTAAATATGATTCTATATAAAAAATGAAAGACCAAAGTTATACGAAAGGTCAATAAGAGCTTAAATATTTTTGTAAATATTTACAATAGTTGAAATTTCACAACAAATGATGTTCGGTTTTATACTCTTGATAACACCACTCCCAAAGTAGTAGCCATTTATTGATAATAAGTTTGCATTTGGGACAGGAGGGATACCCCTGCAAGTTTAGCCAATATAAAAGTCTGAAACATGCCATGGGTAGTAGATAGTTGTTTTCTTCTTATGATTGATACTAACC
This sequence comes from Lactuca sativa, assembly GCF_002870075.4. NCBI lineage: Eukaryota > Viridiplantae > Streptophyta > Magnoliopsida > Asterales > Asteraceae > Lactuca > Lactuca sativa. The sequence continues at coordinate 54,034,646 of NC_056626.2, read as the reverse complement.
TGAAAGAGGATGAAGGTTGTATCAGGAGGCCATTATATTGGTCCAACTATTGTCAAGGCCAAGATGGTCCAACTGTTACCTAGGTTGATTTAATGATGTCAATGATTCCTTTTTTAAGATGTGGTTTCTTGAAACATTCAATCAGACACCTAGTCTACATAAAAAACAATAAGAAATATGTGGTTAAAAAACGAAGAATTACTCTCTCTCCAAATGGTTACTTCGTTTAACATAGTAAATCTAATTTATCGCTTTACTCATCAAATCATTACTTTACTATGATATTATGATTATTATAATACTCGTTAGGTGGGTTAGCAGGTAGAAAAACCTTTTTTTATAAAAGAAGTCTACAAACACCATAATAGTTGTCATAGAAACACAGATATGAAAAATTCACATGAACAAAAAAAGAACCTTACAAACAAAATATGATTTCTAACAGCTGGAACAACCATTGCAACCCTGTAAAACAACCACCAAACCTACATTGGCTGCAAAAAATAAACCAAAACCTTCTCAACATCTCGATTCCAATTATAATTCCAGAAAAATAAACAAAGCTAGATCAAAATTCCGGTTGCCATTACTAATTGAGTACATTATGTAATTTCTATCAAAAATACATTGCACCTCTTCCTCCTTTCGCCTTTCAGCTTCCATGGCTAGCAACCCCTTTTTTCTGTCATGTTACGAGATATTCACTATCCTGCAAAGAAATTTGTATGACTTAATGTGGACAAACAACCTCTGACTTTTATATATTAAGTCGTTTAAAAAGAATACATGTTTTTCTCTTATCAACCTTTAGGTAGTAAGAGAGGGAGATGTAGGGCTTCACCTTTAAGTTGAATTTCTTTAAAACCATGAGTTTTGGTCTTGATGGGTATTCAAAGTAGACATCTTTCAACTCTACTTCACCTTTTATCGAATCTATGGTTGTCCCCTATTGATCTTCGAAATCTATGGTTGGGATTTTTTTAATCATTTCACTAATCAAAGCTGTTGAAATACTTGTTTCTGCCAAGTACTTGATGTCATGAAAGAACTTCCCATTCCACTGCAAAATAGTGATCCAACCATTATATAAAAATACAGAAAAGCCAAAATGGTCTCATACTTACAATCCTCCATAGATAAATAGTGATCAAACCATTATATACTAAAATGGCAAAATACAGAAAAGCTAAAATGGTCTTATACTTAGAATCCTCCATAGATAACACAAACTCCAGCACTAAGAATATCTCCACCTTTCAACCCCTTGTTAATGACCAAAATGCCCTCATACAAGCTTAAAAGTCCCCAAATCGTGTATATAAGGCTTTCTTATCTACACTTGATTAAAAAAATTAACTCCAAAATAAGGCGTTCTTGATCTTAATTTGTAACCACCTTCAAGAAACACAAGATTTTAAATTTCCAGTAAAAAGATTCTCAGCGACTTATAAATCATTGTAAGCGAAAGTTAGTAGTTCAAGAATCGGTAGACAACGTGAGGTTATGTAGTGAATGTAATCATTTAAAAAAGAAAGATAAGTAAGAATTTAGATCTATACCTGAGTAACCATCACGAAGAGGAAAGGTTGTACCTTGCAACTTTCTTCCCTTGAAGCAAACCTCTTTCACATTAAGACCATCAACCTCAATCCCTTTCAGAATCGTAAACAAAATACAAATTCAAAATCTAATTTTGGAATCAATTTCGACACAAAATCGATGAACGGGATGGATATAAATGGTATTTACCAATTGATTTATGTCTGAAGTAGCTAGAAATAGGGATGGTCTGTCGTGGTTGATGCAGCTAGGAAACTGATGGATCTGATCGGTGAGATCGACTGCCACGTGTAGTAACAATCGGCGATGAGAAGGTGGGGTCGATGAATTGGAGTAGCAATGGACCACTTCAACCTTTGCTATAAAAAAAAAGCAATCAACAACCGAAAATCGTATGAACATTAGGATAAAATAAAAGCAGCGGATCAATTAAGCCCAAAATAGAAACCTGATCAACAACGAGTATAAGACGTAGACATCACTTTAGGAGTATTCCAGGAGCTGTGAACGAAGAAAGAAGGCAGTGGTCGAAGATTACGTGGACGTGAAGGGAGGTGCATTAGGGGTGTCTCGACACCAACACTTTCAACATTTGGAAACCGGGAAAAATCCTAAATTGGTCAATCATAGAAGCTAAAATTGGCAGATGTTGGCGGTGGATGAACATAAGGAACGATGTTGGTACGATGCTCACTTTGCAAACCCACAATGTGGATACGGTGAGAAAGTGTAAAGGCGACTCAGTTTAGAAGAGGAAAATGGAAGCGGTGGCTGGAAGGTAGAAGACGGATATAGACTGGGTGATAATACGTGGAATACTGGTATTGTATCTTAGAGGCGGTGTATCATGGGGAGGACACATACTATCTGAGAAAGCAGTGAGGCAAAGGCACGTGGACACACAATATAGAAAACGACAAAATATACCCCCTAAAAGAAACATGTCAGAATTGTAAAAGCGGATATAAACAAAGGACCATTTTTGTCAAAAAGAACCTCAAGTTTACTATTCCTAACAATGGTTCTTCTTTAATATATATATATATATATATATATATATATATATATATATATATATATATATATATATATATATATATATATATATATATATATATATATATATATATATATATATATATATATAAGAATTAGGATTTTAAATTTCGAAATTTAAAATCTAGATTTTATGTTGAAATTTAAAAATGAGTAAATTACACGGATTGTCCCTTGGTTTTGGGTAATTTTCACGTTTGGTCTCTAACTTATTTTTTTAACTCGAAAGGTCCCTACTGTTTGCTTTTCTTATGTACTTGGTTCATACTGTTTGTTTTTGTTACGTGTTTGGTCTCTGTCTTACCTAATAACATTATTATTTAAATAGAGAAAAATGGTGGGGTAGGTAAGGTAATGTAACGACCCAATTTTTCAAGTCCAAAAATTTCATTTTTAATTAAACACCTTGCAAACATTTGAAAATAAACAACATTCGATCATATCATTTCTTAAAACATATTACGTGTCTGGAAACCAAAACATGGGGGCAAGCATAGTGTCAGAGTACAAATCCCTGAACAATTTCTTAATGCGGAAAACAAGAGGTGTGTATGATGGGCCGCTACCGTGCCAGCTCATTCCCCTTCGCTGAAGAGGTACCTGAAACTAAAACTATAAACTGTAAGCACGAAGCTTAGTGAGTTCCCCCACAATACCTTATACCACACAATCATACAATGAATAGCTAGGAGATACGGGCCTCGCCCACACTCATGGAGATACGGGCCTCGCCCACACTCCGCTATCTGAGAGATACGGGCCTCGCCCACACTCCGCTATCTGGGAGATACGGGCCTCACCCACACTCTGCTATCTAGGAGATACGGGACTCGCCCACACTCCGCTATCTGAGAGATACGGGTCTCACCCACACTCCGCTATCTGAGAGATACGGGCCTCGCCCACACTTCGCTATCTGAGAGATACGAGCCTCGCCCATACTCAGCTACTAAACCATAACATACAAGTATCACACAGACAACAAGTATAAGTAATTCTATCATACTGGCATATAACATAATCAAACTCAATTATGAGTTACGGGCTCTGCCCACACTCCGATACTATCATATCGTCTATACGGGCCAGCCTTGGTGCCTTAGACCCGTTCCTATTGGAAGAAAACTCACCTCGAAAGTAGCTACCGAAAGTCTGACTGCTAGACGTCTGACTGCTGCATCGGTAATCCTCCGGCTACAAATCCATAAACATAGATCAGCCCCTCATAAATACCCTTAGGTCAATCGACTGACCCACCCCTGGTCCAAGGTCAACTCCTTGGTCAAAGTCAACTTCCAGTTGACTGGACTCGCCGAGTCATGGCATAGACTCGCCGAGTCCTTCTCCTACTAACCCGGTCTTACTCGCCAAGTCCCTATTCCCACTCACTAGGTCACCCTTGACTCACTACTTGGGACTATAGAACCGACTCGCGATCCGACTCGCCGAGTCCCCACGAGCAGACCTCCTACTCGCTTCCAAATCCTCACCAGAGCATCCCTAATGAGGATTTGGGTTTCTGGGACTATTGCTACATGTTAAATTGCTAATTCCGCGTGCCGATACGAAGGGTTAGACCTTCAACACTTAAACCCCTCTTACTCAGTAACACTTCATATGACTCGCCGAGTTTGAAGAACAACTCGTCGAGTTCCAAGCAATCTTCATAGAACTCGCCGAGTTCCACTTTGGGACTCGCCGAGTCCCTTCGACCCACTTCCCATACAGACCAAATATCAGACATGCAACACTTCTAAACCATAAATCTATGCTCCTAGGGCATGCTTATCACGTAAAGTTGCAAACTTTACGTGCATGCATGGCCCCATAAGCTCAAAAAGGCAAATCCAAGCTCTTTAAGAGGTCATACACCCACTAAGGACCTCAATAACCCCAACCACAGAGACTTTACACTTCCAAGGTGTCCATAAGGTCCAAATCTTAAGTCCTTTCAGAACATAGAGCATAACACATGGAGCTTGAGGTTTTAGGGCTTGAAAACCACTAATTTGGGACAAAAAGAGAATCTAATGAACTAGTGATCAAGGTAAGAACTTTTCTACCTGAATGGAAGCTTCTCACAGTATAGATTCCGGATCTACCTCCCCTTCTTGCACACTTCAACCTCTTCCTTCTTCTTTTAAGCTCCAAACCTTCTTCACAAAGCCAAAATCACTCTCAAGAACAATATGGGGGCTAGAGTTTCTCTCTACAGCTCTCTGGAAGTGTTATGGACAAAGGAGGCCAAGTTAGAGCATTTAAATAGGGTGCAAACACCCGGATTAGGGTTTTTGCCCAAACAGGGTCTACTCGCCAAGTCCGGGGACCGACTCGCCAAGTCCAAAGCTTAGACCCCGCGTCTCATCCCGCTTCTACTCGGTGAGTTGGTCCTTCAACTCGTCGAGTCCAAGGTAAAATGCATAATCAAGAAATATTAATTACTATGATTACGTACCAGGAACCAGGTGTTACAGGTAAGGTGAGGGGTGGGGGTGGGGGTGTGTTTATTTAAATTAATTAAAAAAATCAAGGGAAAAATAGTATTTTTAGGTAAGACAGGGACCAAACGCATAACAAAAACAAACACTAAGGACCTTCCAAGTTAAAAAAATAATTTAAGGACCCAACGCATAAATTACCTAAACCATAGGGACCATTCGTGTAATTCACTCTTTAAAAAATACAAATTTTACAAAAGTCAGTGCTGATATTAATATTAATAAAAACCAATTATCAACACAAATTCATACTAGAATGCATAAATTCATGTTAGAATATTTTATAGAAAAACTTTGGATAAAAATTATACATTATTAATTCATTACTATTTATTTACAAAATGAATAAGTTAGTGTTTATGAAACTAACGATCAATCTTCTATGAATAAAAAAAAAAGTACAATATCATTCTTCCATGAATATATAAAGAAAGGAAAATATCTAAATATACAAAATGTGGTGTTGTTCTTGCTCTTCTCTTAAGACAAACAATAGCAATGGATTTATGGTGGTGGTGGTGCATTATCTCAATGACAAGGTCTGTCGATGGTTCATTCCTACCTGCTGCAATAAAGATTATATATGTTTTGGTCATTAATTATTTGTAAGTCTTAGTCCTTAATCTTTAAGTAGGCACGACATGTTCATTTTAATGTTGTCCAAATTATCATAACTTGAAGTTTCAACAACAATGACAAGATCATACAGTAGAGCATGCCAATAATCATGCATCTCGAAGGAAATTTCATCAACCTAAACAACACTAAACAAACTAAAAGATCAATTATCGAAGGAAAATTCATCACAATATTGATCATAGAAAATTCATCAAACAAAAAATAAGAACAAAAGTAAATGGTCATGATATGACTATTCCAGAAGCAATAAGAAACAGCATAAATGATCAATTAGCTCATTAAATTTAATTGTCACAATATAATAATTACCATTATCAATGGAAGAAATATAACAATTCCACATGAATCATAATTTTCAACTTGTACCAAATCAATAATCATTAAACTTAATCAATAATCACTAAACTCAAATGAATAAAATAGGTTGCTAGTCAAGAATAAGAATATGGAAGAAACCCCAATCTTTTTTTCTGTACCTATACTTCTCCAATGGTAAATATAAACACAAATTACTTGTGTAATCAACCAAGATTCGCCAATATTAGTATCTGTTCAAATAAATTGGCATCACAAACATAACAAATTCATATGAAATGTAAATAAAAAGTCAGATCAAAACAAATAGCCCAACATCAAGATTTGGCGATTACATTCCAAAAAAATGTCCCAATGTAAACTATGAAAAAAAAAAGGAAAACAGCTTACCTATATGACTGATTTGGAGTTTTGTGTCGCTGAAGGAGAAAACTAGTAAATTGCAAGGTTAAAACTCAGAATCTATCATCGATCTTCAAAAGTCTGGTCATTTGATTTAAGATCTTCAAGGTTATAAATTAGCGGCTTTCACACCATGATGCCACTAACGATGATAGTGGCGCTAGCTGAAGTCGGTGGGGAAAATGACTTAGGAGGGTAACTACCTCTTATCCATGTTCACATATTAGCAACTTCTTCTTTTTTGTACATAATAAAACAATTAACTTGTTTTAACTGTTTAAATTACAACAATATTACCGGTTAATACCTATTTTAACCGGTAACTCAAAGGGAAAATGACTTAGGAGGGTAACTACCTCTTATCCGTGTTCACATATTGGCAACTTCTTATTTTTTGTACATAAGAAAGCAACTAACTTGTTTTAAATGTGTAACATTCCAAAAATCATGACCAAAAATTTCGTTTTTAATTTAATACTAAAACCATAATTGTCAAACCATTAATTTAATACTACGGCATCGGGCCCCGCTCGGTATACAGATCTGTCTCTCTTAGGCCCCGCCTGTCCCCCCCCCCCCTTCGCTAAACACATACAATCATATAAAATGCTAACACATAAAGAAACATACTCCACTATATCCCTGTCCTAAGAAACATACTCTGCTAATAATGAGATACGGAACATCGTCTGTACTTAGCTAGTGATGAGACACGGGACCTCGCCCACACTCACCTCTCTACCAGGCACATACAAGTATCACACAGACAACAAGTATAATCTAACATGCAAACATTCCTCGGGCACCCGCTCGACATCAGACCTTGGTCTGGAATAACATACTAGCATACAATGCCTAGGGCTAACCCCCGGGTCTTCCTACTCATAGACTACATGGGTTGGCATTATGGCCTTAGACCCATTCACACAGTGAGGAGACTCACCTTGCACTGTTGAAGCCTTGGTTGGAACTAGCTGAGTACGAACGAAGTTCCGTATCTCATTATTAGTAGAGTATGTTTCTTAGGACATGGATACAGTAGAGTATGTTTCTTTATGTGTTAGCATGTTATATGATTGTATGTGCTTAGCAGGCGGGGCCTAAGAGAGACAGATCTGTATACCGAGCGGGGCTCGATGCCAGGCGGGGCCTGATGCCGGAGTATTAAATTAATGGTTTGGCAATTATGGTTTTAGTATTAAATTAAAAACAAAATTTTTGGTCATGATTTTTGGGATGTTACACAGTTAAAACAAGTTAGTTGCTTTCTTATGTATAAAAAATAAGAAGTTGTCAATATGTGAATACGGATAAGAGGTAGTTGCCCTCCTAAGTTATTTTCCCTTTGAGTTACCGGTTAAAACAGGTATTAACCGATAATATTGGTGTAATTTAAACAGTTAAAACAAGTTAGTTGCTTTATTATGTACAAAAAAGAAGAAGTTGTCAATATTTAAACACAGATAAGAGGTAGTTACCCTCCTAAGTCATTTTCCCAAGTCGATGTGACATAATGGTGGTCTCTTTGCTAGGGTTTTTGGTAGGGGCGATGATAACAAATAAGCAAGCAAGGTCTGATGATGAACGTGAGAGAGAAATGGTAAGAATAATATATGGAGTTTCGATTTTAATTAGGGTGGTTATTAATTATTCAAGAAAAAACCCTAAAATACCTCTAATTGATTTGTTAGATGTCTAAAATTGCCCTTGAGATTGATTGACTAAGGTACTCATTTTACCCATTGTCTTTATTTGAACTTATATATATATATATATATATATATATATATATATATATATATATATATATATATATATATATATATATATATATATATAACCCATGAGAATCATAATTATAAAATTAATAAAACTTTCATATTAAAAAATCAAAATTATTAATCGATTATTTTAAATAAATTATTACTTAAGAGATATCTTTTAGTTATATAAAATTATAATCGTTGTTTTAAATAAATATGTGAAGTTATATCACATTATAATCTGTATTAATTTTATTTTATTTTTTAATCTAATGTGATTAATTTAATATAATTAGAGTGAAAAAATTTAAAATTTGAAATTTAAAATGAAGAATCAATTATTAATTTAATGTAATTAGAGTGAGAAAATTAAAATTTAAAATTTGAAATTGATAATTAATAGGTTGACAATTGGTATGATAGGTGACATATAATATTAATGAAGAGTTCTAATAATATGACATTTGTCAATAGAAGAATAAATATATATATATATATATATATATATATATATATATATATATATATATATGTGTGTGTGTGTGTGTGTGTGTGTGTGTGTGTGTCTTAAATAAACGGTAAACTATCATATTTGTCATGTCTAAGTCTAATATCTAAATATCAAATATACACTAAATAATTTTCAAAATATCATATTTTGCCAAATTCTATTTTTGATTTAATATTTTTAACATTTTTATATTTAATTGTTGTAATTTAAAAGCATTATAATAAGAGTAATTGCACGAATGGTCCAATGGTCCATAGAGTTAGGGTAATATGTGTTTCTTCCTTGGTTTTTTTTTAACTCATAACATTCCTATAGTTTGGTTTTATTGGATTTTGGTCCATAGTTATGTTAAAATAACTATTTTACCTTTAGTAGAAGAAGGCATACCTAAAATTGATGAGCCATGTCAATTAAAAAACTATATAACTGTGAAAATTGGAGGTTCACACACATACACATTGTTAAAAATGTTAGGAAAAAATAGCTACAAGTCAAATTGCAATTCCTCCTAATAAATAAAGACATTTTTGCCATATTTCACATTCTTATTTATTTTACCACATGTAATTTTGTGGTTATTTTAAAATAATTTTTATTCTACATATCATTTTATGTTTTTTTTTTTTTCATTTTATTAAATTTCAAATGGTATTTAAATATAATAATAAATGCATATCAATTTCATTAATGAAATTTCTTTCTAATTTCAAAATTACTAAATTAAAGATTTATTAATTTTCTTTATTTATTTATCTAAATTATTTATTTAAATTTAAAAGAGAAAAAAAGACACTTGAATTTTTTTAATTCAATATTTTTACAGTTTTCTTATAAATTCAAATTTCTTAAATGTTTAGAATTTTATATTTAGTTTTTCTTTTAAATAAACTCATATAATACATAAGTTTCAGACACCTAGTAAGCTAATAAACACCTTAAATAAACAATCTCAAACACCTCTTTAATCTATAAAAAATTATAACGGTTATTTAAGAAAATTATACAATTTTGTCCAAAACTATAATATTAGTAGTTTTTAGAAACTGTAATTGCCAATCTGCGTAAGCTTTATAACTTAAACCGCTAATGTCATATAATTTCTTTAACGTCATGTCAGCCACATATGTTATGCAACCAGTTTTTTTTGGCTTATTAGTTGTCAAACACTAATTTGTCCAAAATATAAAATCTGTATAGTCGTTTTAATATACATAAAAATAATAAAATAGTCATTTTGAATATAAGGTAATAACATATTGGATTTTTCTAATTTTTGTCATTTTTATTGTAATATATTGATTCTTTCGTTATAGCTTTTCACATATCAACCTTTCAAATGGGGGTTCTTCAATTGATTAATGAAGTAGCCTTTTCATTGTTCTTTTTTTTTTTTTTAATAATGTAATTTGGATCAAAATATGTTTTTCTTGACCTTCGGAATTTGATTTGATTTATGATTGAACTTATTTTGTTCCAATATTGATTTTTAAACAAATAAAAACATGAGCACAAGAAGTAAGAAGCAAAAATGTACATCACGTACTTCAAATAATCCATGTGGAAAACACATGATCGGCATCAACAATATGGATTAAATATAATAAGATATAATAATCGGTTTATTATATATTTTTTTTATAACTGAAGGAATTACAAATAAAGTTTTTGGACTAAACATACAAATTAAGTAATAGTAAGGGATCTACTTTGAAATTTAATATTATTTTCATTTGTTCAACGCTGTAGGTCATTCACCCATGTTTTAATGCACTCGTCAATAACGCGAGTTCAACACGAATTTCTTTTGTCTCATATATCAAGAAAAAATCGAATTGATAAATAATTTAATAAAATATTTTTTGTTATCAATTAAAACTGTTGTCAAGGTCAAGATTTTTGTTATGATCGTTTATATGTTCATTCAAATAAAACTGATTACATCAATCGTTTATATAGGGAACTAGAAAATGATAAAGACTAAAGAATTCACAAAAAATTAAATATTTATCTCTAAACAAACTTAAAGGAACTGGACTCAAATCCAACTCTCCCTCTCAAGTTGGATTGTACGAATTACAAACACCCAACTTGCCATGAAAATAATGAAATTGTTTCGCTCCAAGAGCTTTAGTGAAAATGTCTGTGGTGTTTTTATAGCCAAAGTGTTGATCTCACCACTAACTACACGTTCCCCAACAAACTACCAATAATATCAACATGTTTGGTGCGTTCATGATACACCTGGTTTGCTGCAATATGTCTACCAGCATTATTATCACACATAAGGGCAATAGCGTCTTCTTGCTTCGCACAGAGGTCACACAAAAGCCACTGAAGCTTTATGACTTCACAAATAGTGCTCGCCACAGCCTTATATTCAGCCTCAACTGACGATCTAGCAACAACACTTTGTTTTTTCATCCTCAATGAAACAAGAGAACCTCCAATACTATTAAAATAACCATACAAAACCTTCTTGTTGAGTGACAACTTAGCCAACTAGTATCACAGTAAGTAGTAAGAGTTAGATATCCCTCTCATGATAAAATAAATTCTTGTCCTACAGTTGCTTTCAAATAACGAAGGACCCTAAAAGTAGCATCCATGTGGGACTCCCTAGGGTTGCTTATGTATTAACTAAGTTGATTAACATTGTAAGCTATGTCCGGTCTTGTAACTATAAGATAGAGTAAACGACCAACAAGCCTTTTGTATTTAGATTCGTCAACCTCAGGAGATTTTAAACGAATGTTTTGCTCCATAGGGAAATCACTAGGCCTACAGTCTTGAACATAGCAATCTTCAAGAATATCCAAAGTATACTTTCTTTGGATTATTATGAAACCCCTTTTTGACCTAACAACTTCAATTCCCAAAAAATACTTGAGTGGGCCCAAATCTTTTATGCTGAAATGATTTTGCAAATTTACCTTTACTTGATTGATCTTACGAGTATCATTCCCCATAAGCAAAATGTCGTCCATGTAGATGAGAGCTATAACGTGTGTTGTTTCAGTTTTTTAAACAAACATGGAATTATCGGCTTTTGACTGCTGAAAATTGTTACTAATAAGAGTCTCGGTAAATTTTTTATACCAATTTCTAGAGGCTTGTTTCAACCCGTAGATAGGTTTTTGCAGCTCGCAAACACGATCATCTTTTATTTTGCTAAAACCTTGTGGTACTTTCATATACACTTCCTCTTCTAAATCTCCATGCAAAAACACATTGTTAATGTCAAGTTGAGGGACTTCCCATTATTTCTTCGTAGCAACTACTAAAGCATATCTCAACGTAACCAATTTTTCCACCAATGCAAAGGTTTCATTGAAATCAATCCCTTCAATCTGAGTGTATCCCTTTACGACAAGACGAGCCTTAAATCTTTCTATCTCTCCATTAGGTTTATATTTGATCTTATACACCCATTTTGAATCAATAGCATTCTTTCCTTTGGAAAGTCGTGTCAAAACCTATAACACCCGAAAATTTTCAAACCTTTTCAAATCATAAATGTTGAGAGAAAAACTTTGGGAGAAACACTTGAACAAACGTTAGTACAATATTATAGTTGCGAAATAACTTAATCTTAAAGAATCATAAAAGTTCAACAATAATAAGTTATATTTGTTAGATATTTAGTTGCGGAATTATAAAGTTCTGAAAAGTAAAGAAAATGTAAATGACAACAAGTTATATCAAGTATACACCAAACTGATTAATAATGAGGTTTGCAATCAAACACAAGTTCGTATGCATGATCAGTTTAAAGTGAAGAGGATCTTCGAAGATAGAGATATAAGAGAATGATCTAAATATTTTAGAGTGAAAGTTCAAAAAGATAAATAAGATATAAGGAGATGAGATAGAGAGATGTGTCAAAATAGTGGTAAAGAGATGTAATAATTCATGAAGACAGAAACTCTGTTTATAGAGTTCCAGAAAGTTACATTTTGAATAAACTATAATAAACTACTGACTCTAAGTGACCATACAAGGTTCACTGGATAATACAAATGCTAATACGACAAGTCAGTTGATGTAACAATAGTCTTCATTGCGGTAGAGGTTGCGGTCCAAAACAAAAGCTTTAACTGCGGTAGGGAAATCTTCGTTGTGGTGATAAGATAGGTTGCGGTAGACAGAATGATTGCGGATGAGATTAGAGATGAACTGCAGATCGTTAAGTTTAATAGGGTCGCTTTTTTCTTCAACAATTTCCCCCAAAGTGACCTCTTCAACCTTTTCTTCATTTATCAAGTTTCAAGAATTTGATGAGGATCCACCAGAACTTCCTCACTTCACCCAGCTAGTTGATTCTTCTTATTATTTCATACTTCACTTCACCCAGCTAGTTGATTCTTCTTATTATTTCATACTTCACTTCATCTGTTGTATGTTTGGACCTTTGAACTGAAGTCAGAGTCACTTCCAGTTGCTTCCGGGTCAGTCTATGTATAGCAGTAACAGGAATGAAGTATTTGATGCCACTGTTGGCTTTCTTGAACACAACTCCTAACTCAGGAAAGTTTGATGCACCGAAAGACATTTCTTGGTAGCCTTCAGTGAAGCTTGGTGCGGGTTCAAGTGGTGGAAAGTTAAACTTCTTGGCAAGCGTTGGGTGGATATCTGCGTCTATCTTTCTGAAGTCACAAAGAAGTGCCTTAAGAAACTCACAAGCTTTCTCATAAGCAATTTTCATCTTTGGGTGCTTTTCGTACTTGACTTGAAAGACTCTAGCAATCAGGAACACTTCTCCAGGATTCATGCAGGGGAAGTCAGCCTGCATCATGATGTAATCATCACCTCTCCTTGTGAGTGTGTACTGAACAAAGTCAGTCTTCATGAATTTCTTCACTTTGTAATTCTTCACCGCGGATGGTTTGTCATTCGAACAGATGTTTTCAAAGGTACTCCCATGCTTAGCATGAAACTGATTCAAGCGTTCAAATTCGAGATGGAGTCTTTGATCCTCAGGAAGACTTAGATCAAAAGGCTCGAAGACTGTGAAGAATTTGGAGTTGGGTGAGATTGGAATATCCCAATATTCATCGGATGGAGGTTCAACATATGTTAGGATGGGTCTGATATGAGTGAAGGGTTTTGAGCTTTTTAACACTCATATGGTGTACATGCAACCCTAGATGCCTTGGATCTATGTTTTCTCTATTATACATGCAAACTTTCAATTTTCCAAGGCATCATCCTAACTAGCATACTATGGAGTATATACACTAAAAAAATCTAGTTAGATGACTTACCTTTGTTGTAGCCTTGAAACCTTAAGCCTTTAAGAGCCTAGCACCCCAAGTGTGATGCCTCAAATGCTTCACACAACACCACCAACAATGGAGGACTTGAGAAGAGATTGTCTTGCACACAGAAAAACAGCTAGCTGTCTTGTATCTCACTTAAGTGTCGATTTTGGTAGCCATGAGGTTTCTTACATAGTATCACACAACTAGGGTTACACCATGCAAACCCTAATGTGCATGACTTTGCACATTCCTTAGGCTCCATGGATTTTAACCTCCATGGAGTATCCATGGGTCACCACATGGGTTTAGCCCAACATAAAGAACTATGGATCATAAGCCTACTTTATAAGAATGAATGACTTACACGATCAATCCCCATATATTTAATTAGTCTCTTTTGATCACAAAATTAATTCCAAATTAATTCTTGATGAATACTAATTAAATAATATGATTTCATATTAATATATTAGAACTTATAATATATTAATAAATCATAAATATCCTCTTCTCAAAAGTCCATCCTTACAAATTGTTCTGGTGCCATGCAACCTAAATGGACCATGCTACTCTCGGGTCAAGTACATACCAATTATAGTTATGGGCTTAGACACTAAATCCAACAATCTCCAGTTGGATAAGTCTAATAACTATAATTGCATGTACGAATTAAAACATTGACTAGCAATCATAGCTCTTAAAAGCCTCTGTCGAACTGAGACGCTCCATTTTAGATAACTGATCATATAATCCTCTTTTTCAAGATATCAGCCGAAAAAATACATGGAACAACGTCATACTTATTGTCCAACAGTTTGTATCCCAATTTCTGATTTGTTTGACATAGAACTTAATCGAACACATCAATGTAGTTCTGACCGGGCCTGACACATAAGTCAAAAAAATCATCGAGGGGCCCAAGATATCGCTTTTAATCCTCCAAGGACTAAAAGGAACAGATAAACTTCGACTCATATGCTTGTACTAACTACTCATCAAATTGTACACAACAACACGTTTTATAGCATCAAGTTACTGAAGCGGTTTCGTACTATCAATGCACAACCAACTCATAGTCAACAACTCATATCTCTTGGTTTGAAGACTTATATGATATAATCGTCTTATGATCACTCGAGATAAATTCTATGAAGTGATACAAGTGAGTGCGGGTTGAATCTAATACTCAGACTTTATGAGCACTCATGAATGTTGCAGCAAACTTTGCTATGTCTAACACAATTCAGACAAATCTACAACCCAAATTCATGACAACTTGATTCAATACCTACTTCCAACGTATGTCAAACTGTGAATGGTTTGAATAATATAATTATTCTGGAAGTCAAAACATGCAAAGTGAAGCAATAGTAAATGATTGACACGAGATAGTACCATACTAGTAAACAAAAAACACCTTTTATTTAAGCATCAAATGTCAATTACATTTCAACTATTACAAGTTTTGAAAGCTATCTAATCATTAAACCTAATATAATCCTTCAGCCCGATGCGCCTCATATGTTGTAGATGCTTAACCCTGCTCAGTCCCTTTGTGAGAGGATTTACTGTGTTCTCATCTGATGATACCCTCTTTGCCACGATGAGTCCTTCTTCTATTCGATGTCTAATGAAGTGGTATTTTGTGTCTATGTGCCTGGATCTGCCAAGATCCCTCCGTTCCTTGGCTAAGGCAACTGCACTCTCACTGGCATAAAAAACCTCTATAGGCTCCTTTATAGCTGGTACAACTCCAAGGTCTCCAATGAAGTTCTTCATCCATATTGCCTCATTCGCTGCCTCGCTTGCTGCTATGTACTCTCATTCGCAAGATGAATCAACTATAGTCTCCTGCTTGGAACTTTTGTAAGTTATTGCTCTTCCATTCATGGTAAAGACCCATCCCGACTGAGAGCAGAAATTATCCCTGTCGATCTGAAAGGTGGCGTCACTATACCCCACCACTCTCAAGTCATCACTCCCACCGAGGGTAAGGACCCATTCCTTAGTCCTATGCAGGTACTTGAGAATGTTCTTTACCGCAGTCTAGTGAGCCATGCCCGGAATCCCTTGATATACGGTGACCATGCTCAAAGCAAAGGCCACATCAGGGTGAGTACAAGTCATATCATACATGATCGAGCCAACAGCGGAAGCATATGGTATTCGACTCATCTCAGCTATCTCAGCCTCTATACACAGACTATGAGTTTTACTCAGTTTGGCCATAACGCCCGTGTGTCTGGGCTTGCCAGTTTTAGCAATGTAATAGTCTAGGTTAACCTTTGTAACCCAAATTTGAAATAATAAGAATGTATTATTTGAGTATTATGTGTTTCGTGTTTAATTGCTTAATTATATGATTTGATTAATTAAGAAAAAAATGAGAGTCAAACTTTAAGTGTAAAATAAGCTCGATATCTTTGGATAATGTTGTAGTAGTTGAAACGAGGTTTCCGAATATATATAGAACGCCCAAATCTGACTTCGTATGAGGAAGTTATGATTTTCTGAAGTTTCGACTTGGCAGTATTCAGCCCGAATACTCGATTTGAGATCGAGTGGTTTTTAGCCGAAACAATCTAAACGAGAATCGAAGATCTCGTTGTTAGTAGCGAAACGATGAAAAGTTAGGCGAGAACGGACGTCGGACGAAGAAGTTATGAATTTATAACGAAGTTTTTCTGTCCCGGCCTTCCAAAAATAAATAATAAAAATAAAAGTCAAAATTAGCCGACGGAGTCTAAACGAAAGTTGTAGAGTATGGTCTAACCTATGCGTGGATATAAAGAACGCCAAAAACGGAGTTCGTATGAAGAAGATATGAGTTTTTGAAGTTTATTAAATAATTAAAATATAAATTTAATTTATAAATCCGATATTATCCGAAGGGGAGTCACCGGACTTATCCGGGTTACGCCCAGCGTACAGCGAAGCATGACGAAGCCTCGCACTCAAGTACTCCGATGACGCAGGCAATGACATTTTGGCATTACGCCCAGCGTACCGAAGCAGTACGCCCAGCGTAATGCGAGGGTTCAGCCCTATAAAAGGGGCATACGAAGGCAACTTCTTTCCTTTACAAACTTCTTCCTTTCTCCCTAAGCTTTTGCCTCGATTTTCATGCCATTTGTACCCTGAAGCCCTGGTAATATTCCCGAGCCCCGAAGCAAGATCTGAAGCCCCGAGGATCCCGAAGAGCGTTATTTCCGAGCCGAAGCTCTGCCCGCGAGGAGCCCGGTTTTTGTGAAGATCTTCCATATCTATGGAGAAACACTATTTCTGCAAGCCGTAGTGCTACCCGATCATCTTCTAATCAGGTGAGTGTGTAGTAATTTTCTTCTAACACATTATTATGAAGTATTTTATATGAAATATGTGTTACGTGTATACCTTGTTGATTATATGTGTGAATGTATATTCACTTTCTTCTATCTCATAGATCTGATTTATTCTCTATGAAATACGTGTTATGTGTGTGTGCCTCATCTGTTATGTGGAAAAATGTATTGATTCGAGCATGCTACACAGGTTTTAAACTATGTATAAAAATGTATATTTTTATCTACTAATATGTTGGGTAGAACATGGGTAGATAGTTGGTGTGTAAAGAACAGATGAGAGGCCTCGATGTTGTTGGTGTTATTCTAGTCATTCAGCAGAGTATGGATGACGACCACAGACTATTCTAGACAGTCCTATGGAACACTTGTAGACTCATAACTTGTAGGTGTTGTGAACGACGTGTTCACCGGTGTACTCTATCCCCCACATGGTTGCCTTTAGGACACTTATTGTTGAGGAAGCCCCTCTGCAGTAATGTCCGTCCCGATGAAAATCCTAAATTAGGTTCCTTATAACAGATGTTGTTTTTAGGGACATAAAGTGAGGATAACGGGAATGGGTAATCGGGTTATTGTTGATTGTTGAAATTAAATATAATTATTTATTGTTGGTTGAAAACCCTATATGCTCACCAGGCCCCCAAGCCTGACCCACTCAGTTTAATTGTATTACAGGAAGTGGCGCAAGGGCATAAGATGGACGAATCATCAAGTTGTTTTGTTTACAAGTCTGTATATGTATATATTTTTTGAATGACTTGTAATGTTATCGTTTATGCTTTATGGTCTGTATCGGAACATGACATCCCGATTTTTGATTATGAAATGAAATTATATTTTTTATGAAATGTTTGGATAAAAAAATCTATTTTATCATGTTTTGTTTTTGGAAACAAATTCCGCATCTCTTTTAAAATCAAAAGGATTTACTCTGAAAATGTTTAAAAAACATAAATGAAACCAGTCTTTTCTGGCCGAGATTTTGGGGATGTCACAGTTGGTATGAGAACATTAGTTTAAGCGAACCAGGAATTTGTAGGATTTCTAGACTTAAACTTAGAATGCTAAGTGAAGGTTGTTAAATGTGTGTCTGTTATCTTTTAGACACAAACACTAGTTTATTTTAGGAAAGTTGCCTAAAATGCTTTTATGTGCTAAATGTTATATGTTGCCATATATGATATTATTTGTTCGGATCTATGGTCTGTTGCCGGCCGGATCTGGAAACCTTATGTGTGTAGGATTCTAAGCGTATGTTTACGTTATTAGAACTAACATGTAATCTTTTCGGAGTAATAAGGATGATTTGAATATCTATCGTGAATAAGGATCTAATTTCACCTTATTCGGTGTATAGATCAAAAATGGTGAGAACAAGAAGTGGAGTTGGAAACGCGGATGAAAACAGGAATCAACCACCAGTAATCGAGCAAGTACCTGTTGTAGCTGTTGCACCTGAGCCGATAACAATGGCTGGTGTACAAATGATGATTCAAACGATGTTGGATCGTCAGATGGAAGAAACAAGACGCCTGCTTAGGCAGAATCGTGAAGAACCGTCAATTCAAGTGGAAGAGCCCGAGGAGAATGGAGGGCAGTCTGAAAGAGGAAACTTTAGTGGGATCATTGGTCAAGACGACCCACCAGTGGTTAGACACAACAACCAGTATGGAGGAAATGATGGTCGTGGGTGCAAGTATAAGGATTTCATGGCATCCAAACCACCATGTCTATCCGGAAGCCCGACGCCGGTGCAAGTTATGGACTAGATCTCCGAAATGGAGACTATGTTTGAAAGTTGCGAATGCAACAACAGGCAGAAGACCGCTCTTGCGATCCCTATGCTAAAATCTGGCGTGTTGAGTTGGTGGAAGCTGTTAGCTGACTCTATGCCCAAGGGAGAAGCAAGCAAAATGTCTTGGGAAGACTTTGTTGAGCAACTAAAACTGCAATACTACTCCGAGCAGGACCTTCTAGAAATCAGTAATGAGTTTCAGAATTTGAATAAGGGGAAATTGAGCGTTACTGAATATGCTGCTAGTTTCACAGAAAAGCTGAAGTTTATCCCATATTTGGTACCAACAGAACTCTCTAAGGTCAACAAGTTTTCCCTTGGACTACCAGCGGACTATGGTCCAATGGTTAAGCAAGCAACCACATTGAAAGCCGCCATCTGGGCTGCTAGAAATGTTGAGACCCAGATTAGGGAGAAAGGTATGGAAAGGTCAGAGGTGGGTGAAAAGAGGAAAATCGATGGATCTTTAGGGTCCAACAAGAAAAGTAAATTCTCGAAATCTGGTTCGAGAGGAAGTGGGGGAAAGGTAGAGGCGAAATGGTGCGATAAGTGCAAGAAGAAGCATCATGGGAAGTGCGGAAGGGAAGCCACATGCTTCAAATGTGGAAAGCCAGGGCATTATGCCAACGACTGCACCCTTACCAAGAATGTTTGTTATGGTTGCGGTGAGGAGGGGCACATCTCAAGGGATTGTCCGAAAAAGAAGGAAGCAGCCAGACCCAACATTCCGTCAAAACCGAAGGCGAGAGCATTCCAGATGACACTGGAAGCTGCCAAAGATGAAGTTGATGTCGCTTCAGGTACCTTTCTCGTAAATGAATTGCCTACCCAAATTTTATTTGATTCTGGAGCCAACTACTCCTTTATATCGCATGAATTTGGTAGAAAACTAGCTTTGCCTGTTGATAGACTAGATAATGCCTTATTAGTCGAAGTTGCTAGTGGCAAGTTTGTACATGTTAGCCATCGTATGAAAAACATCTTAATTGACTTGAATGGGAATAAGTTCCACGAGGAATTATTGCCTATAGAACTTAATGGTTTCGACATCGTTTTGGGAATGGATTGGCTTAGCGCCAATGATGCCGAAATTTTATGCAAGAAGAAAATAGTGAAAGTGAACCCGCCTGGGAAGGAATTATTTATGGTGTATGGAGGTAAACGCAGAGTAAATTCTGGAATCATTTCTCTAATGAAAGCCAGAAAATGTTTGACCAAGGGGTGTACATCATACTTAGCATACGTGATCGATGCTAAGAAGGAAAAGAAGGTGATGCAGAATATTCCTGTTGTGTGTGACTATCCGGAAGTATTTCCCGAAGATCTTCCTGGATTATTGCCTGATCGACAAGTGGAATTCCGTATTGACTTGTTGCCCGGAACAACGTTGATTGCAAAAGCACCTTACCGACTAGCACCGACGGAGATGAAGGAGCTGATGATGCAACTTCAGGAGTTATTGGACAAGGGTTTCATTAGACCTAGTTCATCACCCTGGGGAGCTCTAGTGTTATTCGTGAAGAAGAAAGATGGAAGTATGAGAATGTGCATCGATTATAGAGAGCTGAATAAGGTAACGGTAAACAATAGATATCCGTTGCGAAGGAATGATGACCTATTCGATCAACTACAAGGTTCAAGTTATTTTTCAAAGATCGACCTAAGGTCAGGATATCATCAGCTAAAGGTGAAAGAGCAGGATATAGAGAAGACTGCATTCAGAACGCGATATAGACACTACGAGTTCTTAGGTATGTCGTTTGGACTAACTAATGCTCCAGCAGCATTCATGGATTTAATGAACAGAGTTTGTAACCCGTTCCTTGATAAATCTGTGATAGTGTTCATAGATGACATTCTGATTTATTCAAAAAGTCAAGAGGAGCATGGCAAACACTTGCAAGAAGTGTTGGAAGTCTTGAAGAAGGAGAAGTTGTATGTGAATTTCTCCACATGTGATTTTTGGATTCGTGAAGTCCAATTCTTGGGTCACGTGGTCAACCAAGAAGGGATAATGGTTGATCCAGCGAAGATTGAAGCTGTGATGAAGTGGGAATAGCCGAAAAGTCCCACGGAGATCCAAAGCTTTTTAGGATTAGCCGGATATTACCGAAGGTTTATCCAAGGCTTTTCTTCGATCACTAGTCCATTAACAGCTTTGACCCACAAAGGAGCTACTTATGCTTGAAGTGATAAGCATAAAGAAGCATTCGAGAAACTAAAGAAGAAGCTGTGCGAGGCACCGGTTCTTTCTCTACCCGATGGAGTTGAAGACTTCGTTGTTTATAGTGATGCGTTTGGTGTTGGATTGGGTTGTGTTTTGACCCAAAGAGATAAGGTGATCGCGTATGTATCTCGACAGCTAAAAGAGCATGAAAAGAACTACCCGACTCATGATTTGGAGTTGGCAGCGGTAATTTTCGCTCTGAAAATATAGAGGCATTACCTCTATGGCACGAAGTGCAAACTTTTCACTGATCATAAGAGTCTCCGATATCTCTTTGGTCAGAAGGAATTGAATATGAGGCAATGACGCTGGCTAGAATTACTTAAAGACTACGACTGTGAGATACTTTACCACCCCGGTAAGGCTAATGTTGTTGCTGATGCTCTCAGTCGGAAAGTCAATCTTGAAAAGAGAAGGCCAAGAGCGTTGAGAATTGAAGTTGTCTCGACTATTTTGGAAATTATAAAGAAAGCTCAAAGCGAAGCTTCTGAGAAGAATGACCGAAAGGAGGAACGTTTGGGCAAAACGTTGGTGTTCGGTATAAACAGTCATGGACTGAAGGTGTTCCAAGATCGGATTTGGATACCTAAGTCAGGAGGAATAAGAGATCTTCTGATGGAAGAAGCTCACAAAACCATGTAATCGATTCATCCTGGTAGCACTAAAATGTTTAGGGACCTGAAACCCTATTATTGGTGGCCGACGATGAAGCTTGATGTTGCGAAGTATGTGGCAGAGTGTGTGACCTGTGCAAGAGTCAAGGCACAACATCAGAAACCGTACGGGAGTTTAGAACCATTGCCTGTGCCTATGGGTAAGTGGGAAGACATTTCTATGGATTTTGTCACTAAACTACCCAGAACAAAAAGTGGTCACGACATGATTTGGGTGGTCGTTGATCGATTCATTAAGAGTGCGGATTTCATAGCAGCCAAGGAGAAATGGTCTATGGAGAAGCTTGCGAATTCTTACATAAAGGAAATTGTGAGGCTTCACGGTGTTCCGCTAACGATTGTGTCGGATCGTGATAGACGTTTCACCTCAAGGTTTTGGAAAAGTCTACAAGAGGAAATGGGTACCAAGTTGTGTTTAAGTACAGCTTACCATCCACAGACGGATGGTCAGAGCTAACGAACGATACAAACCCTTGAAGATATGCTAAGGCCATGTACCTTAGAATTCCAAGGTAACTGGGATGAACATTTACCATTGATAGAATTTTCCTACAATAATAGTTTCCACTCGAGCATTAAGATGGCACTTTATCAAGCTTTGTATGGGCAGAAGTGTCGTACGCCGTCTTGTTGGCTTGAGGCTGGGGAAAAGCAGTTTATGGGACCAGAGATAGTCCATCAAACTGCTGAAAAGTTGAAAATAATTAGGGAGAGAATGTTAGTAGCTCAGGATCGTCAAAAGAGCTATGCTGACAAAAAGCAAAGACCGATGACTTTTGAAGTTAGAGATTCAGTTTTGCTTAAAGTCTCGCCGTGGAAGGGACTTATAAGATTTGGTAAAAGGGGAAAATTGAGTCCAAGGTTTATTGGATCGTTTAAAGTTCTTCAGAGAATTGGGAACTAAGCTTACAAGCTCGAACTATCAGAAGAACTGAACGGAATTCATAACACTTTTCATGTGTGTTATTTGAGGAAGTTCATGGGAGAAGTTCCCGACATGATTCCACTTTCGGAGTTAAGAATCGATGAGAACAAAAGGTTGATTGAAGAACCAGAGGCAATCGTTGACCGAAAGACTAAGAAGTTGCGACGTAAGATGGTTGAGTTAGTGCTTGTCCGATGGAAACACGCGAATGGGCCAAATCTCACCTGGGAAACGGAGAGTGACATGATGAGTCGCTACCCGCAGTTGTTTGTTGATCTGTTATTCCGGGGACGGAATCATTCTAAGATGGGGAGAATTGTAACGCCCGTGTTTCTGGGCTTGCCATTTTTAGCAATGTAATAGTCTAGGTTAACCTTTGTAACCCAAATTTGAAATAATAAGAATGTATTATTTGAGTATTATGTGTTTCCTGCTTAATTGCTTAATTATATGATTTGATTAATTAAGAATAAAATGAGCATCGAAATTTAAGTGTAAAATAAGCTCGATATCTTTGGATAATGTTGTAGTAGTTGAAACGAGGTTTCCGAATATATATAGAACGCCCAAATCTGACTTCGTATGAGGAAGTTATGATTTTATGAAGTTTCGACTTGGCAGTATGCAGCCCGAATACTCGATTTGAGATCGAGCAGTTTTTAGCCGAAACAATCTAAATGAGAATCGAAGATCTCGTTGTTAGTAGCGAAACGATGAAAAGTTAGGCGAGAACGGACGTCGGACGAAGAAGTTATGAATTTATAACAAAGTTTTTCTGTCCTGGCCTTCCAAAAATAAATAATAAAAATAAAAGTCAAAATTAGCCGACGGAGTCTAAACGAAAGTTGTAGAGTATGGTCTAAACTACGCGTGGATATAAAGAACGTCGAAAACGGAGTTCATATGAAGAAGATATGAATTTTTGAAGTTTATTAAATAATTAAAATATAAATTTAATTTATAAATCCGATATTATCCGAAGGGGAGTCACCGGACTTATCCGGGTTACGCCCAGCATACAGCGAAGCATGACGAAGCCTCGCACTCGAGTACTTCGATGACGCAGGCAATGACATTTTGGCATTACGCCCAGCGTACCGAAGCAGTACGCCCAGCGTAATGCGAGGGTTCAGCCCTATAAAAGGGGCATACGAAGGCAGCTTCTTTCCTTTATAAACTTCTTCCTTTCTCCCTAAGCTTTTGCCTCGATTTGTGTGCCATTTGTACCCTGAATCCCCGGTAATATTCCCGAGCCCCGAAGCAAGATCTGAAGCCCCGAGGATCCCGAAGAGCGTTATTTCCGAGCCGAAGCTCTGCCCGCGAGGAGCCCGGTTTTTGTGAAAATCTTCCATATCTACGGAGAAACACTATTTCTGCAAGCCGTAGTGCTACCCGATCATCTTCTAATCAGGTGAGTGTGTATTCATTTTCTTCTAACACATTATTATGAAGTATTTTATACGAAATACGTGTTACGTGTATACCTTGTTGATTATATGTGTGAATGTATATTCACTTTCTTCTATCTCATAGATCTGATTTATTCTCTATGAAATACGTGTTATGTGTGTGTGCCTCATCTGTTATGTGGAAAAATGTATTGATTCGAGCATGCTACACAGGTTTTAAACTATGTATAAAAATGTATATTTTTATCTACTAATATGTTGGGTAGAACATGGGTAGATAGTTGGTGTGTAAAGAACAGATGAGAGGCCTCGATGTTGTTGGTGTTATTCTAGTCATTCAGCAGAGTATGGATGACGACCACGGACTATTCTAGACAGTCCTGTGGAACACTTGCAGACTCATAACTTGTAGGTGTTGTGAACGACGTGTTCACCGGTGTACTCTATCCCCCACATGGTTGCCTTTAGGACACTTATTGTTGAGGAAGCCCCTCTGCAGTAATGTCCGTCCCGATGAAAATCCTAAATTAGGTTCCTTATAACAGATGTTGTTTTTAGGGACATAAAGTGAGGATAACGGGAATGGGTAATCGGGTTATTGTTGATTGTTGAAATTAAATATAATTATTTATTGTTGGTTGAAAACCCTATATGCTCACCAGGCCCCCAAGCCTGACCCACTCAGTTTAATTGTATTACAGGAAGTGGCGCAAGGGCATAAGATGGACGAATCATCAAGTTGTTTTGTTTACAAGTCTGTATATGTATATATTTGTTGAATGACTTGTAATGTTATCGTTTATGCTTTATGGTCTGTATCGGAACATGACATCCCGATTTTTGATTATGAAATGAAATTATATTTCTTTATGAAATGTTTTGATAAAAAAATCTATTTTCATGTTTTGTTTTTCAGAACAAATTCCGCATCTCTTTTAAAATCAAAAGGATTTACTCTGAAAATGTTTAAAAAGCATAAATGAAACCGGTCTTTTCTAGCTGAGATTTTGGGGATGTCACAGTTGGCAGCTTCTCCGAGGTCCTTCATAGCGAAACATTTTCCAAGCCAGGACTTAACCTCCTACAAGGTTGGGATGTCATTTCCTATGAGTAGTATGTCATCCACATATAATACCAAAAAGCTAACTATGCTCCCACTATCCTTGACATATACACATGACTCATCATCGCTTCTTGAAAAGCCAAAACTCTTTGACTTTCTCATCGAAACAAAGATTTCATCTGCAAGATGCTTGTTTCAATCCATAAATGGATTTCTCAAGCTTACACACTCATTAGGGTACTTTGCATCGACAAAACCCTCTGGCTGACTCATGTAAACATCCTCAGCCCACTTTCCATTAAGGAAAGTGGTTTTGACATCCATTTGCCATATTTCATAATCATGAAATGCAACAATGGCTAGCATAAACCTAATGGACTTAATCTTCACTACTGGTGAGAAGGTCTCATCATAGTCAACTCTCGGAGATTGAGCAATTCCATTCATAACCAGTCGCGCCTTATAAATGTGTACCTTCCCATCCATGTCGGTCTTCTTCTTAAAGATCCATTTGCACCTGACTGTCTTACGACCTGGTACATTGTCAACCAAGTTCCAAACTTGATTGTCATACATAGACTGAATCTCGTTGTCCGTAGCCTCTTTCCATTTAGCAGACTCAGGGCTTTCTATGGCTTCCTTATATTTGTTAGGTTCATCCAAATTTACCAGTATGCTATCACTGATAAATGCATCACCTTCTGCAGTAATATGGAAACCATAGAACTCAGGTGGAACACTAACTCTACTGGAACGCCTCAGAGGTACAGACTCGTCAATTGGCTCAACAGGAATTTCCTTCTCAGGTTGATCGCTAGTGTTTGAGGTTTCTTCACTGCTTGACTCTTGAAGTTCTTCAAGATCAATTTGCCTCCCACTGTCTGCATGGCCTATGAGTTCTCTCTTGCGAAAGACTCCTCTCCTCGCAACGAAGACAAGATTGTCACTCGGTCTGTAGAAAAGATAACCAAAGGATTTTTGTGGGTATCCGATGAAAATACACCGCTAACTCCGAGGTTCGAGCTTGTCATGAGTATCACGTCTCACGAAAGCCTCACAACCCCAAACCTTGATGTGGTCTAATGTAGGAACCTTCCCAGTCCACATCCCATGAGGTGTTTTGGCAACCTTCTTAGTTGGGACTAGATTAAGGATATGGGCAACAGTCTCTAAGGCATACCCCCAGAATGAGATTGGTAACGAAGCGAGATCATGGAACGAACCATGTCCAACAAGGTTCGATTGCGCCTCTCAGCCACACCATTAAGCTGTGGTGTCCTAGGTGGCGTCAATTGTGAAACAATTCCACATTCCTTAAGATAGTCAAGGAACTCGATACTAAGATACTCACCACCCCGATCGGATCAGTGTGTATGAGATCCAGCAAACCTTCACCCCTTTCACAAGTATCAGTGAAGGGTGACTTGGTCATCTTTCCAAGTAAGCAAGATTTGCAAGTGTCATCCGACCTTAAGTCGAATGACTCCATAACTCCAGCCTTTTGGATTTGGCCTATGCGCTTCTTGCTGACATGTCCAAGAAGACAATGCCGCAAGCATGCTTTATACAATTCATTGGAAGAATCAATGTGCAATACATTATTTTCTAAGTTGTCTACAACCATCACAGTTTCATATACACCATAACAAGGTAATGCTTTAAAATAAAAAACACCATTATAATAAGCATTAATAGCACCAGTTTCATTATCAAATGAAAAACTAAAGCCTTGTTTGTACAAACTATGAAAGGAAATAATATTTCTCGCCATATTAGACGAGTAGCAACAATTATTCAAATCTATTTCTAGCCCACTACTAAGCAATAAAGAGTGAACTCCAATCTTGGTGACATGTGAAACCTTCCTACTCCCCATGATCAAGTTTATCTTCCCGTGCTCCATATCCTTACTTCTTTTTAGGTCCTGCACATTAGAACAAATGTGAAATCCACAACCTATGTCAAGAACCCAACACTACTAGAAAATAGACCTTTAATGACACGCAATTTATAACACGCACAGATTTACGATACGCAAAAGGGTGTGATGTAAAATTAATGTCATCTCTCCTAAAATTTAAAGGATTTAGAACACGCATTTTTGCGTGCCCTAAAATTAGTGTCTAATATTAAAAAAACACGGAGGGCATCTTAAAATAAAATGAGTGTCACGTAAGCATGTCATTTTATAAATTTTAACATAACGCACGCTCCATCCCAAGGGGGGAAATGAAATCCCAAAAATTAAAATCCCCTTTTTGTTTCCACCGACTGAAACCCTTATCCCCGCCGACCCCCCCCCCCCCCCCCCCCCTTTCTCTCTTTCTTCTCTCTCGATTCTCAGACCTCCACCGCTATCCACTACCGAGAAATTGTAGCCACCACTACCATCGCCATGATAGGTCGTTGACATGAACACTATCCATCGTCACAAACACTGAATCATCGCGAACCCTCTTCAGAATTGTGAAATCCGGCGCAACTGCTATCATATCCTCCTGGTGTCTAGCTCCACTAATTATGAACTTCTGGAGACGAATCCTCTTGCCGCAAAACTCCAATCACCTTTCATCTCAATCCTAACTCACTGGGACTCTAAAAGGAAGACGCTGCTATTGCAAAGCTACAGTTATTGTAAAACCCTAGCCGCAGTGAAATCTGTCAAGTTTGAGAATTTTTAGGGTTTCTTTTGAGGTTTTTGCTATTGCTTGTGAAATCCTTGCCAGTGAAGCATCTTCCGGTGCTTATTTTGTCTTCCAGTGTTGGTTTTTATCCAACTCTAAGGCAAGTACATCTTCTGTTATATGCTTCCGGTACCTGAGAAGATCTCCAACATCAAGTCAAGAAGAAAAAGATCATCGCCACACTATGTGTCAGGTCAATTCAATATGTATTTTTTGAATTAGCTTCATTTAGTTTTTTTTTCATTCAATTCAAGAGCGTAATTGTTGAATTGAGGTAAGATGAAATTAGGGCTTTGTGTCTAGACATTGAAGAATTTGTATCTGTTTTATACTTATGATTGTGTGATTTTTCTTCGTTTATTTTGACTGTCGATTGGATGATGAGATAGATAACATCTGATCTTATATTTTTGTTGTTTAATTCTTGCCTTTTGGCAGATTCAAGACTTTATGGACATCCATCCACATGTAGAATTATTGAAGTGAATGGAGGTAAGGACTCTATAATGAATACCTCAACGGTAATCTCACACTTCTAAATACTTTCTTATGTAACTTATTATGCTGCTATTTTTTCCCGATTCAACCAAAAATCTTCAATTTTGAGTCTCCCATACATTATGGTACCTCATTGACTTGTTCTGCATCATGAAGCAATATTGAAAGTACATTTTGTTATGAAGAAGATGCAGAGGAAGTAATATGAGATTATGGGTACAACAAATAATATGGGTACAAAAGGCTTTTTTTTGGTGACTAAGTATACCTCATTGACCTGTTCTGTCTTCTTTCTCATTTTACCTTTTATAAATATGTGATGAGAAAATGTTGTATTGTTTAACAAGCTTACACACATGAGCTGGAGAACAAAATCTCACGTTTGGAAGAGGAAAATGAAAGACTCAGGAGGCAAAAGGTATGTATATTTGTTTCTCATAGTCCTTTCTCTCTTTTTCATGTTATACAGTCTCTTCCTTATAGGAAATGTCCTAATGGGAATGTTACTTGTATGTAGTTTTACTGTGATAAGATCTGGAAATTATTTGTGTATTTCTTAGTTAATGACCTCAATTTATATGCATAGTGGTTTTAGTGTTTTCATCACCTAACCCAAGTAATCTACTCCAATATGGGATTACTACATCTCATACACTCAATGTGTGTAGTTAAGAGCTTACTTCATAAATTGTTTTCACTTCTATGGGTTTAGAACTCATAATTCTCACTCTCACATGCATTGAAGTTTCTTTCCGCATTCAGCTCAATCACTCAAATTCCCCCAATTTGAAAAACCTGATACAACTTGTTGAGTCCATTTGTGTTGCATCATGGGCCTTATGTTTTGCATCCGGATTGGGCCTGTCCATCCGTGATTATTTAGTAGGGTTATAGTATAAATATGCATGCATGTATGCATAATACGATGTTGATTGTTACGTTAATTGTTTTGTAACCCTAAACACCTCTACAGTCGAAGTTCTTAATCGAGCTCTTCTGAGGTGTTGAAGTATTAATCATACGACATATTCAAAGCCATACTCGTGTTCTTATTTACATTCATAACAATTTGCTTGCATAGAATATAATGATCCTATATAGAACTTTGTTCTAACAATTGGTATCAAAGCAAGAGACTGTGTGATCAATACATATTCCTTCTGTATTCAGAATTCCTTAGGGTTTCCGCTTTTATCGTATAAATAGAAGTCGTCTTCTTTGTTTCGACGACAACTCTGTTTCAGATAAAACCCTAATATCTAATTTACAAGTTTGATTCTAGCAGCTCACCATGTCTCACGAAGATTCGCAAACAAATCCCATCAACATCTCAAACAACATTGGATCTACAACCAGGATACCCATACTCTACACTCAAGACTATGAAGTATGGGCGCATCACTTTGAAGACTACGTGGTTGGATCTGAAGATAATGGCTATCTCATTGGGAAGCCATCACACTAGGACCGTTTGTTCATTCGGGAACGAACACGACAGTTAAGTCCCAAAAGGAATATAACAAGCTGGTGGCGGATGTAGAGAAGATGCCACAGGATGAGAAAGACAAGATGTTGTGTAACGTGAAGGCCATGAGAATGATAAGATTCGCCTTGCAATCTGACACTTTTCGGTTAGTTGGTTCATGCACAACGGCCAAAGAAATCTGGGATAGGTTGAAAGAACTCTATTCAACTGATGAAGATCTGGAACACTCCATTCAAACCTTGTTGCTGTCAGAATTTGGAGTTTTCGAACAGAAACCATAGGAGAAACTCATACAAACCTTCGATCGGTTTAATCATCTCCTAAGTAAGATGATCAAGCACGGAATAGAAAGAAAGTTGATTGAGCAGAAGGTGACTTTCACGAACGGGCTGAGACCGGAATGGATGGCTGTGGTTTTCACTGTGAAGGCGCATGAAGAATTTAAGTCTTACTTGCTAGCGAAACTTGTAGGGATACTTAAGTCCCATGAAAGTGCTGTAACCAAAGAAGCGAAAGTAGTTTCTGGTGTGGGATCGATGGGTCTTGTCTCAAAAGGAAAAAGTATTGCAGAAGAAGAAGAAAAGTCTGATATGTCTGAGTGTGACCTTACAAGCGAGGAGTATGCTATGATGGTCACCAATCCAAAGAAGTTTACAAGGAGAAAATTTCCTATCAACAAGAACCGAATCTGGTAGGGAAGTTACAGCTCAGAGAAGGCGAAGGATGAAATGAAAATCTCATATAAAAAGGATGAAGATAAGAAGGAGGGCAAGCTTGCAGGAAACTCAGGATACGAATGCAATTACTGTCACGATAAGAACCACTTTGCCAAAGATTGCATGCTAATAAAAATTGCTGAGAAAAGAGATGGTGAAAATGATGAGGCATACTATATGCGCAAGTTGGAAGAGATCAAGAAAAAGTAGGTGACTAACAGTTCTATGAATTCCTTGATTGTGCAGGAGAATGCTGATGAAGACGAGTTCGGTGGCGTTGAAGTTTGGTTAACCGAATCTGAAGATGAAGAGGTGAGAAAGCCCACTCATGGAAAGGATTATGTGGAAAAGGAAGTAGATTCGGCTGGAAAGTGTTTAATTGTCACAGCTGGTTCATTAACCGAAAGTGCAAGTGAGTAACCGCACCTGACTGAAAAAACAAGTGTTTTGCAACGAAGCCAAATAGTGAGAAGATCAACGACTGCGATCGGTTGATCAAAAATGTACAATCCATCCTAGAATCACTTAAAGTTCCAATAACAGATTATGTAGAAGAATTAAATGAATTAAAACTCAAATTTTTCTAACTTAAGTGGTAGTCTTATACAAACTCGCTTAGTGAATTCTAATCTAACTGACCAACTCAGCGGGGTGTCTTCAAAAAATGAGGAGAGAAGGATGTGGATTGAGCTGAAGGAGGTGGAGTTAGTTAGGGCTAGGGATGAAAGTATTTGTTTGCAAAGAGACAATCTAAAGTTTTTAAAACAAAGGAATGTTTTTTGTTTAATTGCTAAGCGTTTATATACTAATATTGCTCAATTTCATTTAATTGTGAGATAGGAAAGAAAATTCATAAGATGATGTTTCCCTTTCTTGAATTTAAGGAAGATGAGGTCATAGCAGAATGTGAATCAGAAGTGTCATCAGAAGAGACATCCATGTCTTACAAAATTGGACTGGAAAATATAGAAACCTTCATTGATTCTAAGGAACACAAATGTGTGCTAAAAGATATTTTAGATGAAAATGATAGGTTGAAAATTAAGTCAGACACAATTCAATCTTTTGACTTGTCTAATGCCAAATTAACTTCAGAAAATAAAATGAACGTAGAAAACACGCCTGAATTTGTTGAGGAAAGTGAGATGAGTGAAATCTCACTAGAAGACGTAGTTGATTGCTTTTAGTTTATGAAGAGCGAAACTGAGAATGAGAAACCCCTAATTTCCTGAAAATCCGGTTGAATTCGCTTGCCTGTCAAAAGACAAGAAACAGAAACTCAAAGAAAAAGCTATGGTTTATCAAAAGGTTCAAACTGTTCCAAATCAGGTTTATGCAGTTACAGGGGTCACTCCAAAGCAAACAGCAAAATTAAGAATCATGGTCGACAAAGATAATGTTGAAGGGTGCAACGACTACTTCTGGTCAGCTCCTATTGATAATGTAGACGAAACCGTAGGCCTGTCTGAGCAGACTTCCTGGAGAGTTAAAGGAAGATATGTTGCTGAACCTATAAACAAACCCTCGAGTTTTGACAAACCAAGCACAAGTGGAACCAAAGAAATCCCTGAAGAACCAAAGGAAGAACCGAAAGTTCCAGCCAAAACAACCGAAACTCAAAAAGAGAAGCCAAAGGCCAGCTTCAATATCCACAAATCGCAGAAGGAGCTAGCTGAACAGAAACGCTTAAGAAATCAAAGATATGCAAAGAATCTGAATGAGCGAAAAAGTCACTAACAATCTCAAAATCCCAACTATGACCCTCCTAAGAGAGAATCAACGGACAAAGGAAAGGAAAAACTAAAGGAAACTTTCAGTCTAAATTCCTACTATTTCAAGTCCCAAAACCGAAAGTCTAGTTTCGGTCCGAACATCACTCAGAACCGAAAGTCAACTTTCAGTCCCCAGTCTAGTTTCGGTCCTAAACCCAGTTTCGGTTCTAAACCCAGTTTTGGTACCTCCAAGTCCCAATGCAAAACAAATTCTATGAAGGACATCAAAGGAAAGGGAAAGCTAACATCAGATTCTAAGTTCCATAATAAGAAATTATCAGCTAACCCTAGGAGTAAAAAGAAAAATCATAAACCATCTAACACACCATCTAATACACCTCAATTTAAACAAGATAAAAATAAAATAAAGGTGTACACCATCAAACGCAAAGACGAAACCACTTTAATCAAACGAACATATTTGGTTGATCTTGCTATTGTTATTCCATTTTCTGTGAAAAACATGCCAGGGCCCAAGAAACTTTGGGTTCCTAAATCTGCTTGAATTTGCAGGTAATCAGTGACGAGCAGTTCGATGATGAATGGTATATAGACAGTCGCTGCTCGCGTCACATGACAAGAAGGAAGGAAGATCTGAGGGAGTTTTGGTCCCTGAAAGATGGTGGGTGTGTAAAGTATGGAAATAACTCCTATGGAACAATCAAGGGATACAGTATGCTAACAAATGGAGATTTCTCGATTCGAAAAGTGGCATATGTGGAAGGATTGCAGCATAACCTCATTAGTGTGTCACAATTAGTTGTGAGCATAGGTTTAAAGGTCACATTTGATGATGAGGGCTCTGAGATAATTGAGAAACAATCCAAGAAGGTTCTCTTGAAATCTGAACACAAGGGAGAGATGTATCCTTTAAATCTCAAACCGATACAAGGAAAACCAACAATATGTTTGCTGTCAAAGGCAAATACAGATGAAAGTTGGTTGTGGCATCGACAATTATCACACCTGAACTTCAAAGATATTAATAAGTTGGTGCTTGGTGATCATGTTTGAGGACTCCCTCTT
This sequence comes from Lactuca sativa, assembly GCF_002870075.4. Lineage (NCBI taxonomy): Eukaryota > Viridiplantae > Streptophyta > Magnoliopsida > Asterales > Asteraceae > Lactuca > Lactuca sativa. The sequence goes on along the minus strand of NC_056626.2, from coordinate 54,001,025 downwards.
CTCAAATTCGACAAGGAACATCTGTGTGCAGCGTGTGAGATGGGAAAACTAAGCAGAAAGAGCCACCCTATAAGAATCAGTACAAAGATTATTGAAGCTCTTCAACTCTTACACATCAACTTATGTGGACCTTCGGCTATAGAAAGCTTCGGTGGTAGTAAGTACATTCTTGTTATTGCAGATGACTTTTCACGCTTCACCTGGGTTTTCTTTCTTAAGCAGAAATCAGATGCAATTGCCAAGTTGAAGACGTTCATCAAGCAAGTGGAAGTGAAGCTAAGGAAGACGGTAAGGAATATCAAAAGTGACAACGGTCTGGAATTCAAGAATAGTGATTTTGAGAACTTTCTGGCTGACAAGGGGATAACTCACAATTTTTTGGCCCCTTATACACCACAACAAAATGGGATTGTTGAAAGACGAAACCGCTCTTTATGTGAGGCAGCCAGATCCATGCTCAGTTTCGCTTCTCTTCCGTTATATTTTTGGGCTGATGTTGTTGCAACCGCATGCTACACTCAGAATCGGTCCTTGCTAAACAAGAGATTCTCAATTACTCCATATGAGATCTTAAACAACCGAAAGCCAAATGTCAAATTTTTCCACATATGCGGTTCAAGGTGCTTTATTTTCAATTCTAAAGAGAGCTAAAATAAGTTTGATGTCAAAGCCGATGAGGGAATCTTTCTGGGTTATTCACTAACATCAAAAGCATACAGAGTGTTGAATAAACGCTCCAAACGAATTGAAGAAACCTACTATGTCACCTTTAACGATAATTACATGAAGAAAGTTCAAAGAAGTGAAAGTGACTTAAGAGAAATTTTTCTAGAATCAGGCGAAGTCTCGGTTCCAATAGCCAACCTATTTGAAGAGTACATGCGGTTGTTTGATGAACCAGAGAAAGCGGCACACTCAGAAGCGAAAGCAGCAAACAAAAAAATTGATAATCTCAAGAAGATTATAGATGAAGCTGCCAAAGAGATGGAAAGTGAACCTCCTAAAGCTAAGGGTGATCCACCATCTACTGACTCAAAGTTTCAAGGGGAGAGTTCAACTGCATTAAAAACAAACGAAGTATCTTTCGAGGGGGAGAATCCCACTCCCACAGAGGATGCAAACTTTGATGCTGCCATAGATTACACTTCACCAGTCAAGGGGGAGAAAGAGAATACAACTAACGAAGGTGATGATGATCAATCCGAATTTGAAGTAGAAGTGAACGCTGAATTAGACCCGGCATATGATCCAAATTCTCCCCCGTTAGTAAAATGGACCAAGGACCATCCCAAAGCACAGATTATTGATGAAGCTTCAGAAAAAGTTCTTACTCGTTCTCAATTGAAAGCGAAACAAACTGCATTATTCTCTAAAGTTGAATTTTGTATGTTTAATTCGTTTGTTTCCAAGATTGAACCAAAAACTGTAAATGTTGCACTTGATCATTCAGATTGGGTCCAAGCAATGCAAGATGAACTTCATGAGTTCGAACGCAACCGAGTTTGGAGGCTAATTCCCAGATGCTTCTGTGGTTGGCTTGAAGTGGGTCTTCAGAAATAAGTTGGACAAGGAAGGGAATGTAATTCGCAACAAGGCTCGGCTCGTGGTCAAAGGTTATTGCCAAGAGGAAGGGATAGACTATGAGGAAACCTTCGCTCCTTTAGCTAGGTTGGAATCAGTTAGAATCTTCTTGGCATATGCTACTCATAAAAACTTTGAAGTTTTCCAAATAGATGTCAAATGTGCCTTTTTGAATGGAGAATTGGAAGAAACTGTTTATGTTGAGCAACCACCCGGTTTGTGAACGAGAAATTCCCTGATCATTTCTATGTGCTGGATAAAGCAGTCTATGGATTAAAGCAAGCACCGAGAGACTGGTATGAAACTTTAACTCACTTATTAAAAATGTCAAAATTTAAACAAGGTTCGGTTGATCCAACCTTCTTTCGAAAGAAAGAAGGCGAACATCTTATGATAGTTCAGATTTATGTTGATGATATCATCTTCGGCTCTACGAATCCTAGCTTAACAACTAAATTCAGGAAGTTGATGGAGACTAAATTTGAAATAAGCGCAATGGGTTCAATTAATTTTTTCCTTGGTTTAAATATTAGACAGGGACCAGAAGGTATATTTATCAACCAGGAGGCCTACAAAAAGAACTTACTGATGAAATTCGGTCTGACGGGTGACTCAAAAGTGAAGGTTCCTATGGCATTTGGCACTAAGTTAACACCATCTCTGGAAAAACTATTGTCGACATAACACTATATCGTCAAATTATAGGGTCCCTTATGTATCTAACAACTAGTAGACCGGATATTATGTTTTCTGTTTGTTATTGTGCTAGGTTTCAAGCTAATCCAAGAGAACCTCACATGGTGGCAGTGAAGAATATATTCAGTTATCTGAAGCGAACCTCATCTCTCGGTCTCTGGTATCCTGCAAGATCTGGATTCTTCATTCAATCTTTTTCTGATGCTGATCTTGGAGGATGTGCTCTAGATTGAAAGAGCACTACAGGTGGATGCCAATTTCTTGATGGAAAACCTGTTAGCTGGTAGTCCAAAAAGCAAACCTGTGTGTCACTTTCAACAGCTGAAGCTGAGTATATAGCTGCAGCATCGTGCACTTCTCAAGTTATATGGATTCAAAGTCAACTAAGAGATTACGGACTGATTATGAAGAAGATTCCTCTCTATTGTGACTCAGAAAGTGCAATAAGGATTTGTCACAATCCAGTGCAACACTCAAAAACTAAGCACATTGCACTTAGATATCATTTCATCAATGATCACGTAGAAGATGGGAACGTGGAAGTACATTTTGTTCGATCCTCTAATCAACTGGCTGACATATTCACTAAGGCCTTACCTGAAGCAAGTTTCAATAGAATTTTACAAGGCCTGGGAATGATGGAAGCAGAGTCGGTACCGAATCCTCAAATCTTGCACTAAAAATTTAAACAGGCGAAATGAAGCGACCGCTCGGTCTATTTCGGCTCATTAATTTTCGGGAACCAAAATGAACCGGCCGCTCGGTCTATTTTGGCTCTGGAATTTTAAGGAACCGAAATGAACCGAACGCTCGGTCTATTTCGCTTCACTCAGTTAAGATAAGGTTTCAGTTGTATATTCTGTATACTCTTTTCTTTTAACCTCTTTCTGTTTTTATTCTTTTTCAGAAAAATTAAAAATTCCAAAAATATTTTCTCTTTCTGTTTTTCTTATTTTTCAGAAAACTTCAAAAATCCATTTTTTTTGTTTTGTCTGCGAATCATCCATAGACATTGTGATGATGTTTGATCGATAACCTGTATAAGATCAGACTTGTAATTTATCGTTAGAGTGAGATGGAAAATTAATGAGATACGCCAATATGGAATGACGGCTCAATTAATATCAATCAATGCAGAAAAACTCTAATAATTTCTTCAACATAAGAGATGTGTATGAATTACACAGCCTCCTACTCTGATACCAATTGATGAGAATTAATCTCTAGATCGTTTAGATCTTTCACAGGTATATTGATTAAGAACAAACAATTCAATCACAATAAGAATAAGAACACAATATGGAATCAATGTAAAGCTTATGATTCAAATATAGTCACGCCTCAGCAGAGCTCGATGAAGAACTTCCACTGTAGAGGCGAGCTAGGGTTTACAATACTTTGATAAGAGAAAATTATAAAAGCGTTACTTACTAAGGATGCATGCATGCACCTTAAATACTAAAACCCTAGAGTAAAACAATGTACGGTTGGACAGGCCCAAACCGGATACCAAAACTGGGCTAAGAACCGAGCACATGACGCAACACTATAAGCCCAAAAAAAGCCAATCTTTCAAAAGCTAATGTGTCGCCAAGCAAATCCACAACTGTAAAGAAAACAAATCTTTCAAAATCTACAAATAAATTTTTTTGTGGAAAGTCAAATCTCTCATTGATGAAACAACAATTCCGAAGGTTACAACAGTTTTCAACGCTCTAGGATTCAAAGGTTCAAAGAAGACTCTTTGCAACTCTCTAGTCATTGAATATGACTACTGGATATATGAAAAGACATTAACCTTTGGTCTGTTTCCAAAGAACTCAAAATGTACCACCAGGAAACAGAAAGTTGTTCCTAAGTTACAATCAAAGTCCAAAGCACGTGCCTATGTCCCAAAGTCTAATTCAGGGCCTAAAAACTCCATCATTCACTAATTTTGTAGGCACTTTGTGCTTCAGAGCAAGAAACAATATGGCATATCGATAGTGCTTGCTCCATGCACATGACGGGGCAGAAAGACTTTCTGCGAGATCTAAATCTTTCTCCAAACACTGGTTACATGACATATGGCAAGAACTCCAACTCTCAAATTAGTGGTTACGGAATTCTCACCAATGGAAAATTCTCTTTCTCAAATGTGGCGTATGTAGCTGATCTGAAACATAACTTGATAAGTGTAGCTCAGCTCACTGATTCAAATCGATATGTGAAATTTTGTAAAAAGTACAGCTATGTAATGACTGAAGACCAGAAAGAGTTTTTAATCAAGTCGCTTCGCAACAAGAACATGTACCCACTCGACATCAACATGATTGTTGGCAAACTGCAACTCTGCCTTCTCTCCAAAGTTGTTCCTGATGTCAGTTGGTTATGGCACCGAACACTCGCTCATTTGAACTTTTGGTACATGAATGATCTCGTATCCGGAGAAATGGTGAGAGGCTTACCTCTTCTTAAACTCAAAAATGATCATTTGTGTGCTAGTTGTGAGTGTGGTAAGCAATCGAAGAAGGGTCACCCTGTTATCATCGAAAAAATCCATTTCAGAACCGTTGGAGCTTCTACACATTGATCTTTGTGGACCATCCACTATAGTAAGTCTTCATAATAAGAAATGCATTCTTGTGATTGTTGATGACTTTACAAGGTTCATTTGGGTCTTCTTCCTAAGGCTGAAATCTGAAACAGCCTCAGAGCTCATCAATTTTATCAAAGGAATAGAAGTTGTTATCAAACATCCAGTTAGGAGAATCTGAAGTGACAGTGGATTGGAATTCACTAATTCCACCATTGAGAAATTCTTCACCGATAAAGGAATTGACCACAACTTCTCAGCTCCTTATACTCCACAACAGAACAGTGTAGTCAAAATACGTAATAGAACTCTCGTTGAAGCTGCTCGATCCATGCTAAACTTCGCAAATCTACCACTCTACCTCTGGGCTGAAGCTGTATCAACTGCCTGTTTCACTCAAAATAGGAGTATCATCAATCGACGCCTCAACATGACATCGTACAATGCAGTGAATGGTCAGAAGCCAACAATCTTGTTTATTCATGTTTTCGGATGCAGATGCTTCATCAAGAACAACCGTGATTAGCTTACCAAGTTCCAACCTAAAGATGATGTAGCCATCTTCCTTGGGTACTCAAAATCAAAAGCTTACAGAGTTCTTAACCAGAGAACTTGTGTTCTGGAAGACAGCTTTGATGTTACTTTCGATGACAACAACATTCGGAATTCTGGCCCAACCCATATTACAACTCACATTATGGAGTCCGATGCTCCACCGCCAGGATGTCCAAACTCGCAAACATTTCTTGAAGTTGATTTTGAAACTCTCTTTGGATCTTATGAAACAGCCCTTGATTTGGAATCTCGAACAAGGCCAATCCCCATTCCTATCTTTCCCTCAGAAGTTTCTGTCTCGCAAAACGTCTCCAATCCGATCCCAAGCCTCCCTCCATTGATTCCGAACCTTTTCAACCTTCTCAGGTTGAGGGGTAGAATGTTCATCCCTCTTTTGAATCAAATGTGGATGGCTTCCAAGATGCAGCTGCTAATTTTGATGACTCCAATCCTATCAACATTGATGAAAATGAAAATTTCTTTGAGTTCCCTTCTGATGATAATGTCAACCTCTCCGGTTTAGAAGTTTAGGGGGAGCATCATCCTCATATTCAAATCATTTAGGAGGAGCAAATCAATCCCACTGTTGATATCAGATCGACTGCTGCACAAGAACTCCTAAGGTTACACATTTGGACAAAGGATCATCCTCCGAACCAAGTAATCAGAAACCCTAATGCTTGTACAAACTCGTTCTACTATAAATATCCAAAATGAAGGCCATTTCTCAGCATTTATATCCATGGTTGAACCCAAATCCATCAAGGAAGCATTAGAGCATGCTGACTGGATTACAGCCATGCAAGAAGAATTGGCAGAATTTGACCGAAATGAAGTATGGACTCTCGTGCCTCCTCCTCAGAATCATCCCATTTTCGGAACGAGGTGGGTATTTCGCAACAAGCTAGATGATGCAGGAGTTATTATTCGAAATAAACCAAGATTGGTGGAGAAAGGGTTTACACAGATTGAATGGCTTGACTACGATGAGACCTTTGCTCCTGTTGCACGTCTTGAAGCCATCAGAATCTTTCTTGCTTGTGCTGCTCAAAAAGGCTTCAAAATTTATCAAATGGATGTTAAGAGTGCTTTTCTTAATGGTGAACTCAACACTGAAGTATATCTTTAACAGCCCCCCGGTTTTGTTAATCTCTCCTCTCCAACTTACTGTTACAAACTCCGGAAGGCAATGTACGGACTCAAGCAAGCTCCTCGGGCATGGTACGAGACTTTCACTGATTTTCTCAAGCGCTCCGATTTCCAAAGAGGAATTCTAGATCCTACCATGTTCCAAAGATCAAATGGAAAGCATCTCATGTTGGTTGAAATTTATGTGGATGACATAATTTTTGGATTTACGGATTCATCTATGGTTGCTGACTTTGTTAAACTAATGATCAATAGATTCCAAATGAGCATGAATCGGGAGTTAAGCTTCTTTCTTGGCCTCTAAGTCAAACAGATTAACAGAGGAATCTTCATTCACCAAGAGAAGTACATTTCGGATCTCTTCAAGAAATACTCAATGGACACTTGTGCCTCAGCCAAGGTACCAATGGGCTTCGAACACAAGATCTTTGCCGACCCTGTTGTTTTAGTTGATGAAAAGAAATACCGAGGAATGATTGGATCTTTGCTCGATCTCACAGCAAGTCGTCCGGATATCATTTTTTCCACATGTTTGTGTGCCAGATTTCAAATCAATCCAAAGATGTCTCATCTCTTAGCTGTGAAACAAATTTTGCGATGCCTCAAAGTTACAAAGAGTCTCGGAATCTGGTACCCAACAAAAGAAAGCTTCCTACTTCAAGCCTATCTAGATCCAAACTATAATGGTCTTTAACTTGATAGAAAAAGCACTTCAGGTGGCTGTCAGTTCTTAGGTGGTCGTTTGGTCAGTTGGTCATCCAAGAAACAGAACTGCATTGCACTCTCTACAACCGAAGTCGAATACATTGCTGCTGCCAGCTGTACATCTCAGGTTCTGGAGATGAAATCTCAACTCTTGGATTATGGTTACTGCTTTCAACACATTCCTATCTATTGTAATTCTCAAAGTGCGATTGCGATTTCTCACAATCCAATTCAGCACTCAATGACAAAGCACATTGATATAAGGTACCATTTTATAAAAGATCATGTTCTAAATGGTAACATTGAACTCATTTTTGTTCCATTTGAAGATGAGATTGATGATGTCTTTACTAAGGCATTAGACGAAACCAAATTCAATGGTTTTCTGAACAAGATGGGTATGATGATGCCAAATCCTCAGTTCTTTCAAGAGACTTGTTCTCTTTAATAAAAGTATTTGAAAGAAAATTAGTTCCAATCTTAAAAACCTTTTTTTTCTCAAAACTACTTTTTCTTGCAATACATAGGATCATTTTACTTGCCTTTATTTCTGACCATCACTTGACTTTTAAGCTATATAGTTCATCCTGATTATTTGTTGTTCAAAGTCCACATAGTCATAGTTCTCAAATTTTCATCTCGGAATATACTTCATAATGGCATCCTGGAATTCCATTCTGGAAAGGTATAGCATTCTGCACTTCGAAATTTCAAAATTCACTCCGGAACTTTTCTCAAATCTTACTTCGGAATGCTTTACAAATCTTGTTCCGGAAATTTCTTCAAATCCATTCCGGAAGTTCTTGAAAATCATTATTTCAAATTTTTTACTCCCGAATCATAAATTTTTTCCAGAATCACAACCAATTTTTGACTCTGGAGTCGAATTTTCTTTACATGAAACTTCCCATCCGGACCATTTTTCAAAACAAACAACTCTTTATCCTCTGGATCTTACATTGTCCAGAACCACTCTTCCGGAATTCCAAAGGTTTATAAGGCGAAACGTTTTACGCTGAAACAGTTACTTTGTAAGGATCCTTAAACAATCTTCCTTGATTTTCGTGCCACGATTGCACATCTCCAAAAGTAACCATCCAATCGTAGTTTGGGTTTTCTATTTCTAACTGAAAACAACCCTAAATTTTCCTTCCCAAGTCCAATCAACCCCCAAAAAACTGTTTATTATTCAATGCACCCCGGTTCGAATTCGGACCCTCATCATTACCATTCTTAACCCGACCCATTTCCCTTACCTATATATACCCATTGAAACAAACTTTACCTATTTACGCGCCCAAACCTTCCAAAACCTTGATTTCTCTCTTTATTCATCTTATTCTTCAAGCACTCATCCGTCAGCAACAATGGTTTCCCAATCTTCATAGAAAAATGCACCAACTGCCTCCACTTCCAAGAAGTCGATTGCAAAGAAGAAACGCTCGAAGGGATCATCGTCATCAACATTGCCTGAACCCTTTCTCAAGGATACCACATAGTTATTCTCACTAAACCCTATGGATTACGATGAAACCATTAGATTTATGATCGAGTTCATAGCCAACCATCCGATCTCCATCCCTCTCACTAAAGTCCATGAACCACCTCTTCCACTTCATCATCTCTACAGGGATTTCACAAGAATCAAAGAAGAAGACTATGTACTAGAAACCAAAATCATTGGCGATACAATTGTTCCAATCTACAAATCCACTTTCTTAAAGGCAATTGGTGTTAAAGAAAACCCCATTGTCTTCACAGTTCAAGAACCAACTGCCGAAGAATTCCTATTGTTCTTGAATCACATTGGGTACAACCAGGACTACAAGGCAAAAGACTTCAAGAAATCAGTCGTTTTTGGACTCTGGACCGTGCTGATGCATCGGATCATTCGAGGACTATCTTGTAAGCACGGAGGTACGGATACACTTAGCAAGGACTAGATGTATGTGGTTTACAGCATCTATTCCGGAAGTGATAATGCAGTTGACCTTCCGGAGGTACTATGGCAAGACTTCTGCAAGTTTTCCATCAAAAGAAAGTAGAATGAGATCTCAAGCCCTAGGTTTTGGGCTCTAACTCTTCAGCAACTCTTCAAAGATCTTTCTGAACCTCTCCCTTGTGCTGCGATTCCTCCAGATGTATGTATTTCTTTCAAGACTGTTAAATCCTATAGAACTCTGGACCAATCTTCTTTTGGTCCTGTCCGGAGGTTACCTCAACATATGTTGGACATTATTCCTTCCGATTCTCTTCACTTGAAAAAACATTTGGAGACTTCGACTGTGTTCGACCCAACACAGTCTGCCTAAGTCCCCATTGAGCCCATTTCGTAAGTGGTCAAGCCAACATCTTCCGGACCAAGGAAGTTGAAGAAGTCCGACAAGTGGAAAACTTCCCCCACTAAGTCAAAGCCACAAAAGAGACCCAAAGTCGGCTCTTCCTCTCCACAGGAAGATGCTCATGACATTCAGGCTGACTCTAGCTGTCCAAACACCCCTCCTGCCCACCTAACTGAGGTACCCCTCAATGTTTCAATATCACAAGCACACACACACGGGGAGTCTCCACATAATCCACCCTCACCATCTCAAAAAGGTGATGCCGATGTTGATGATATTTCATTGCACCCCCTCGAAAAACCCATGTCCTACTTTTAATATCCCACTTGTTTCTACACGCACACACTTTGGAACCCTTGTTCCGGACCCTAAGCATTCTGAAGCTGGAGTAGTCCCTCCGACTTCGGATGCCTCAACTGGTCTGATACCCGGAAAGGGTACAGGACAACCAGGAGTTAATGATCATTTGTGGAAAGATTATGTGAACAGTGCACACTCTAGGCATCCAGAGCTCACGAAATCACAAGTGGAATCAACTCTCATTTCCATGAAGAAGAGAGCCATACAAAGTAACATGCCCAATGTCACTCCTACTAATGAGCTGGTTGATCTCGAATTCACATCCGAAGAAACTACAAAGCCTCCTCCTCAAGCTTCCACTCCTCCAGCTTCGGATGATGAGATTTCAGAAGAAGTGCTGCTAACCACCGATGTTGCTAATGTTGTTGATGCCCCCATGGTTTCTTCAGTTCAACTCCACTTGAAGCCATCCTCTTCAAAGCCAACATTTGATTTCGGATCCTCCTCCTCTAATCATCATGAATCCAAATCAACTCCCAAGCTTCATGATGATGTTGCCACTCATCCTTCTACGAATCCCAAGCCTCACAAGGAAAAGCCTCGACATTCAAATTCCAACACCGGATCCATAGTCGGTGATTATATCGATCCATTTGCTCTCCTTGAGATTCACACAAATGTGTCTGATACCATGAAGAATGTCTCATCAATGGAATCTTCCGTAACAGAGCTCAACACCAAATTGGATCAAAAGGTTTCCAGACTGGATTCCAAGCTCGATGCTATCCTTCAGTCGCTATCGAATCAGTCCGGACCTTCCATTGCGTAAATAGAAGCTTAGTTAGATCAACTCATTTCTCTCCGGCTCAAGCACTCCATCGAAGAAATTGAGGCCAAGTATGATGCCTCCGTTGAACACTACCTGGAAACAATCACCACCATGCTAAAGGTCCATGATGACTTGGTGTCTGCTACCAACGAACTTATTAAGCATACCCTATGTTCACCATGAGAAGCAAATTCAAAGTTTGGAGAAGGAAATCAAGAAGAAGGACGAGATGAATCTCATACTTCAACAAGTCCTCATCAAAAAACTTCGATCCACTTGGAACATCGTTGACATTCCAAATCGAAATTTTGATGAGATGTTAGCCATTCTTGGCCATCTATTCGATCATCTCTCTGCTCAAGCTCCCACTTCCGAAGCATACAATTCACTCACTCATCAAATCAGTACGAGCCTTCAGAAGGTATTGTCCAAGTTTGAAGATTTGAAGGACTCTTCATTACTTGCACCGGTTGCGAAAACCACTGATGCAAGAGGGGGAGAAGGTCCCAGCCAGCCATGGAAGCATGCCTCAGTTTTTCAACTCTGAGATGAAGATCTGGATTCCGATGATGAAGTTCACATTGTTTCCGGACTTCTAGGAAACAACTCTGATGATGAAGAAGACAGTAATGAAGAGAAGTGTGTCACAAAAGGAGTTCTTGGTCTCGAGGCTCTGAAGAAGCTTTTTCCAAAGGAGATGACAGAGGAAGAAAAGAGGATATGGTCTGCAGTCTCTTGGCCATCCTCTTTACCTAACGTTCTATAAAGGGCTATTCAAATGTCCAAAGCCAAATCACTTCTCACACCTCAAGCCTTCCGAGCCGCTCCTTTAATGCTTCCACCTATTTCGGCTCCAAAGATTGCGGCTATATACCAGGGTTCTCCATTTCGGATCCCTGATGACATTCTAGAAGATCCTCTTCCAAACCCTACTCAGGAATATGTTATGGATGAGAATATGCAATTCATCATGGCTGCATTAAAATGAGACAGAGGCAAATCACCAATGACAGCCGAACAACAAGCCTTCCACTCCGGACATCCTCTAAAGCAAAAACAAGAATGGTGTCAGGAGGAAATCAACAAGGCACTAGAGGACAACATCCGGATCCAAGCTCTCAAGGATAATCCTAATCCGATGCATGGAGTATATCCTCTATGCCATGAAGGCATTCTCCGTGATCATGAAATCGTTCCCTTCATGTATTACGATGTTCCCACCAATGACTCCGAACAGCTCAATCTTCCTCTCTTTCCATATAGCAAATACTACATCAAATTTGCTCCTCTTCACCCCAATGGCAATCCGGAAGTGATCCTCCGGACTGAACGTGAAAGGCTTGAAACATTCTACTCCAAGAATGTTCAACCTCTAAAGGAAGTATGGATGAGGAAAAGAATTAACAAAGTCCATGGATTTGCAAGTAAAATCCTAGTGAAGTTCAAACTCAACTACCCATTATTTCGATTTCACGTCTTCCGGAACAAACCAACTTACCGGACCATCACTGATGCGGATTTCCCTTCGGTGAATCCGAATGATATCAGCATGGATGCTTACTATGCTGCTCTAAGCTTCCTCAAGGACTTTGTCACGGAGGTTTGCAGATGCGACTATGAGCTGGCCCACCTATACGGAACTGAAGACTTTGCTGCGAAAATCAACTTTGTTCTTCCGGAAGCTGAATTGCTTGAAGATGGTCCAATCGATGACCCGGTTCTAGGGTTTGTCTACACAACCAGGCAGACAAACAAGAAGGACTTTTTCCATGTCCTTGACATACACTTAGTTCCGACCAAAGCCCTTCGGAAGTTCATTTCTCGTGCATCCAAGTCAAAAGCTCCGGAACAGGTCAAAGCAAAGTGTGTAAGTCAACTGGCCTAGTACATTAAAGTCGGAGAATGGTTGTTCAGAGCCTACACCTTCATCAAGGACAAAGCCAACTGGCTGACTGGATTGCTCAGTTCACTTAGGGGGGAGATTGTTGGAACCTGAAACCAAACCTCTAGCAATCCTAAGTCTAAATGATAATTCCGGAGTTAGCATGATTTCCGAAGTGAAGAGTAGTCCATAAGCTGTCTGGACTTGGAGAGAAGAAGATGAGAAGTTCAAGAGTGAAGACATTCCAGAATGGACATTATGTCCGGAATGTGTGTTGATCCGGAGAAGTTGTTTTATCTCTTTATGTATTAATTACTTTTGTCTCTTTGCATGATTAGACATTTCATAGGACTTAGTATGTTTGTCAACTTGGACAATCAAAACGTAAGAATTATTCCTTTTATCTAGTCATATGTATGTTTATTGGTTTGTACCATGTTTCACTCACTCCTATTTAAATGAGCTTTCAATGCGATGTTAATATATAGATGGATCATTCACTCACCTTTAGCATTTACTAAATTATTCCAACTCTCTTTCAAACATTATTCTTGTTCTTCATTTTTTAACTTTACTTTGATCATTTATTCTCATTCCCCATTTATTACTTGATCATTTGTTGAATATGTATTAGCTTAGACTTAACTGGTCGATCTAGGATTGACTAAAACATTTATTAGCAAGCAAACATTGATCTTAAGAATTCACTCAAGGTTTGAGTTTTCAAACCTTGTCCCTGCGCATCAGATCTATTTTGTCCTCTCAGGACTTGACCACTTTATAACCCTCTTGATTTCTGGTCATAATCAACAATCTCCTTAGGAGTGGCAATTTCTTTTTTGATTTCTGGAACTTGAGTAGTGAGAACATACTTTTTGTTTTCGTAGAAATGCATCATCTTCAAATTCCTCATCATGTCCATGTAGTTTGGACCGACACGCTTTTCCTTAGTAAGGATCGATAATAGAGTGAAGCTGTGGTTTCATGGAGGAGGAAGAGGGGGAGGAGGAGGAGGAGGAAGTTCACCACTTGGAGACATTGCTTTGAAAATAAAGACAAAATTTTAGTTAGTTGATTTGATCCTTGATATTTTAACCCAAATTAATATTCAAGGATAGGAAAAAATTAAGAAATTCGAAATTAAGAAAAGGGATGTCATAATCTAATCACGAATTCATTTAAGTTAGGTAATGCATTTTACCAATTTCAATCTATATTAAATTCCTAGATCATTTAAGATTCGTTGAATCTTATCAATGCCATGTTTAATCTCGATTATGCTCTTTAATATTATGACTAGGATGTTGAGGATCACAAACAAGATGTGAATAACGATGCAACCCGCTTGACAACCACAATGTCTTTTATCATCTCAGATTAACATGCAGGCAAACCACTCACGCTCTATTTATTAATGATAATTAGTGAGTTGTGCCCTCATTTCAAATTTATAGTCCCTAATTAGTGTGTTGTTTAACCACACATGCTCTACTAACAACTCATAAAAATTGATGTGATTTTTCATGGATTCGCATACACTTTCACATTTTTTTTACTAAAGTAACTAGAGTGGGAAATTTTTTAAAAGGTTCTATTACTTCATAACATTATACTTTTAATGAGTGTTATTTCCTATTGAAACCGTTCTGCTAATGACCATCCACCACACAGGAGAGTGGTGGGTGAGAATAGACACCCATTCAACAGTCATTTTATAGGTCCCTTCCTTATACCCTCTTTCTAGAATGTCTTCATGAATGAGGCATACTAGAGATTCAACTGACTCATCATATACATATAGTATTAAACTTTTAATATATATATATATATATATATATATATATATATATATATATATATATATATATATATATATATATATATATATATATATATATATATAAGTATAAGAGTGTATTTTAAACATTTAAAATAAAGTTTAGAAATTTGCATGATTTCAAAATTAATCTTGTTCATTTAATTAATTAAATCATGAGAATAATTCAAAGATTCAAGATATTAGGAGATCAGATTACCAAATTAAATATTTAGATTTTATCCAAAACAATATCTGTTAATGTAATTATCCTAATCAAAATCTCAATTATCCATAAAATTTTGTTGAACATGAGGTCCCCCATGACGTGGCAGATGAATCTCCACGTCGTGGCAGGATAAGAAAAAACATGGATCAGACATTGACCATGATGTGGCAGAAGATCCCACGACGTGGTGACGAAACAGAATGACGATTCTGCAATCCTTTAATTGTCCAAGTTCAATTAATGCACATTTAATTGTTTGACAACCTAATGCTCTGATACCACTGATGGGTTTTACATGTAATAATATGGAAAATACCTTAAACTCTTAAGGGTACATGCAACCTAATTTGATCTATGTCATAACTCTAAGGAAGCAACATAATATTAAATAACAAAACTTTTAAACCCTAACTGAAATCGAAATTCACAAAAGGAAGTAACATACATTTGATTTGTTATTGTTAACAAATCCTTTGATCCAACTAAATCAATCCAATAGTCTCTTAAAAACTAGCTTCAATTGTGTGCAAGCCTCTAATGGTTCACATCTACATCACAAGAACCCTAGAAGATTTAGGAGTGGGAGAGAGGAGGAAAATATTCGTCTTTGGTATGTCTAATAGCATTGGCCGAAATTTCCAAGACCATGACCCTATTTATAGCTGATTAGGAAACACCTAGAAACCCTAATTTGAACATAAAATAATATTATTTCAAATAAGGTAGTTATCTAGTTCCTTAGTTATCTTCATGAAGGCTTCCAGAAGGCTTGTAGAGGAGCCTCCAAACCATCAATCATAGGAAGGTTCTAGAACATGTCCTCTGCTCAACTTTTGAACAATTACATCTATAGTCCTTCAACTTTTATTTAATTCTTATTAACCCACAATTAATTCAAAATTAATTCTGATTAATTCAAAATAGATTATAAATATTTCTAATTATTATATTAGTCAACTGATTTATTAATACATCATTTATCTATCTCCTATAATCAATTTAAGAAATTTATTGGTTATGAGTGCAACCTAAAAAGGACTTTACTTTTATTCATCAACATTATACCAATTTAGTTGGGATCTTAGACACCTTAATCCAACAGTTGCAGTTGTTACCCATTCGCATGTGGAAATGGGAAGAGATCATCATGGGGCATGGACTTCATCACTAAGTTACCGCGGACAGAACGAGTGGTGAATTCGATTTGGGTCATCGTGGATCGATTAACCAAGAGTGCACATTGTATCCCCATCTTGGAGAGCATCTCTATAGAGAAAATGGCACATATTTATATCCAAGAGGTTGTGGCACGTCATGGGGTTCCTATATCAGTGGTTTCAAATAGGGATGTTTGTTTCACTTCTAGGTTCTAGAAGACATTTCATGAGGGTTTGGGTACTTAGTTGCATTTCAGCACAACTTATCATCCTAGGCTGACAGGTTGAGCGAGCAGATGATTCAGATACTTGAGGATATTCTTCACACATGTGTGTTGGATTTTAGTTGGAGTTAGGATATGTATCTACCCATGGCCGATTTTTCCTACAATAATAGTTATCATGCCAGTATTAACCAACCTTCTATTCGAGATGCTTTATGGGAGGAAATGTCAGACCCTAGTTTGTTGGGGCTAAGTTAGACATCAGGTAATATGGAGTATTGAGGTAGTACTCAAGACCACTGAACTGATTCAGCAAGTGTACGAGAGGCTTCAGACTGCATAGAGCCATCAGAAGAGCTATGCAGATCGGCGACATTCCGATCTTGAGTTTTAGGTTGGTGGCATGGTAATTCTGAAGGTTTCACCTTGGAAAGGTGTCATCCGATTTAGGAACCGGGGTATGTTGGTCCCCAGTTATATTGGTCCTTTCAGGGTTGTTACCAGGTGGGCAGGGTGGCGTACCGTTTGGATATACCCAATAAGATTAGTCAGATCCACAACACTTTCCACGTCTCTCAGATGCAGAAGTGTTTGGTCGATGATTCTACAGTAGTTCCATTAGAGGATATTTAGAAGGACGAGCGTTTGAAATATATAGAGAGACCAGTAATGATTCTCGATGGAAAGACCAAGACCTTGCACAACAAGGTGGTGGAGTTGGTGAAGGTGCAATGGCAGCATCGAAAGGGTTCCGAATGGACATGGGAACCCAAAGCAAAAATGAAAGAGCACTACCTTGAGTTATTTGCAGCACCGAACTTTGAGGATGAAGTCTGATTCAAGTGGGGAGAATTATAACATCCAAATCCTTGATGTATGAAAAATTATGCAATTTTTGGATTTGGGACTGATCACGGTGTGAAGGTAGCACCCTCACGTCATGACATGGCTATAATGCACAAGTTTTATCTTTAAGGTGTCACGATGTGACACTATAGGTGTCACAAAATGAGACATGATTTAATGAAACCCAAATTTCAGGCTTTGGACCTATTTAAGGTAAGTGAGGGGCTAGGATTTCCTTCACCCTTAGCCCCCCATCACCTCTAAACCAGAAAGAGAGAAACCTTAATTCCTCTACTCCATTTTTAGAGCTCACTTTGGCATTTTTGGTAGTTTGAAAAGAAGAAGAAGGTGTTATAGATGTACATCCAGCAAGGAAATTTCATCATCATCATATTGTGCTTGTTTTGGACACTTATAGGTGTCAAATCTTCAACCTTTATTATTATATATTGGTATATCTAGGTTTTGTCCCATTTTCTTTATGTTTGAGCAAGCTTGGATAAAAGGAAATCATAAAATTGGCAACTTTATGGATTCTAAGGGTCCTTAGTGTTATATAAAGTTTTGATCTAGTAAATGGTTGAGTTTTGAAACCTTGCATGAGAACTTTAGTGATATTTTCTACATTTTAACCCAATATGGGATATAGACATGTATTGGACATACATGTCCATAATGCATCAAATTTTAAGTTGATTTTGGAGTTATATGACCTTATGGAGAGTTGGAATGCATGGTTAAAGGATTAGAGTTGAATGCATTAAGATGTCCACTGTGCGTAACTTATGACATGACCATTTGGAGGTCACGACGTAAGGAAGGAAGTCCTCGATTATTTTGGGTTGGCGTTGTTACGACGTGAGGAGTTGATCCTCGTGATGTGAAAATGGTTCAGATCGTTTAGGGTTGAAATTAAGCTGAGTTGACACGTGACTGAGTTAGGGACCGAGGGGTATCGATTTTAATGACGTGAGGGTCAGCTAAAGGAGGGTTGACCATTGACTTTTTGACCAGTTGACTTTTGGTCAACTGTGAGGCTTGAGGACTTAGAGAGGAAAAATTGTCTTTTCCCCAAATAAGGATGTATTTTTTCATTTGAACTTGCCAAGTTGGTGATTTATCCTAATTGATAATTAGGGTTTGGTTTGGATATGTTTAGTGGGAGAGACTTTAGCACTAATGGCTCGTATGTGAGATCTTTTTGTTAACTGATTAAGGTGAGTCTCTTCACTGTACTCGTAGATTAAAGGCACCAATGTCAGCCCATTAGAATAATTTTGTAGGATGATATCTATCTTTGTGACTCTACCTGTGTATGTATGTTTTATATGGGGGGGGGGGGGGGCGATCATATGGGTGGGGCCCGATTACATGAGCATGGCCCGATTATGCATGTTATATAAGGACAGGGACCGTTATACATTTTCGATGGAGCCCGTTTATATGTATGTGGTATGTGGTATTATGGGGGAACTCACAAAGTTTTGTGCTTACGATTTTGTGGTTTAATTTTTTTAGGTACTTCTGGTTTGAAAGGGAAGGGTCTGGCATTATCAAACAACATCCACCAATGTTCCACATTCTATGATTATTTTATATTTTGATCATTTTTTAATACATTTTATACTTTGATTGGGTTTTTGGGATGATTGAATGAATGTTTTGAGTTAACTAAAAGAGAATTTTAATTAGTAATTTTGGGACGTTACACATTCGACCCTACGGTTGTCGATCCCACTTTGTACAAGAGCCTTGCAGATGCCCATAAATATTTGATGTTCACCAAACCTGGCAATCCTTATGTTGTACATCAAGTATGTTTGTTCATGCGTGACCCCTGGAAGCCTCACTTCATGGCTCTTAAGCACATCCTTCAGTATATTCAAGGCGCTATAGACCATGGGTTATATTTATATGTCTTACATTCTCGTGGTCTCATTGCCTATTCAGATGTTGATTGGGTAGGTTGTCCCTCCTCCAGGCGCTCTACATATGGCTACCATGTTTTCTTGGGACATAATCTTATTTCGTAGTCCTCTAAACGGCAAGTCATGGTGTCTTTCTCAAGTGTTGACGCCAAATATTGGGAGTCGCCAATGATGTCGCTGAAACATGTTGGGTTCGAAATCTTCTTCAAGAGTATCATCAGTCTCCCTCCCATGCCACTATATATAATAATTTCAGTGATATATATCTCTCCACCAATATATTTTAACATTAAAGGACCAAGCATATTGAGATTGGGATTCCCTTTGTTCGATACAAAGTTGCTATGGGTTAAATTTGGGTTTTGTGTGTTCCCTCATGTTCTTGGTACGCTGATATATTCACCAAGGGCCTTCCTTTTCCTTTGTTTCTTGACTTTCGATCTAGTTTGAACATTCATTATCAGGCAAACTTTCCAATTATGGGGGAATGTTACTATACATACTTGTATGATGTATTTAGTATTGTATGGACCAGTGTATTTATGGTGTACTAGGCTCAGTCCAGTTTGTAGTTTGAGTTTCTTCCTTCTAAAAACATCTCCTAAATTCAAGGACTCATGATGTGAATCATTTGTAACATTGATTGGGGGATCTTGAGTTTTAGAGGGAGAGTGATGAACCGCAGCAAAGGATTCTGCGGTTTTAGACTTGCGTTTCTTGGAGGGAGTAACTGTTGGAAAAGGTGTCTAAGCCCATAACTATAATTGGTATGTACTTGACCCGATAGTAGCATGGTCCATTTGGGTGGCATTCATCAAAGCAATATGTTAGGAAGGATATTTGAGTAAGAGGTTAGTTATGATTTATTAATATATTATAATTAAGTATAACATATTAATTGAGGAATCATATTATTTAATTAGTATTAATCAAGAATTAATTTAAGAATTAATTTAGTGATCAAAAGAGACTAATTAAATTGATACATATGGATTGGGCTAATGATCCATGATTGATTTGAGATGAGCTTATGGGTTAGTCCACGGAGTGGTTATCCAAAATTGCCTAACCACTTGTATTTTGAAGAGTAAGAACCGATTTTAGAGTCTCGATAACCTCTCATATTCATCCTAATTGTTCTTGTTGTTTTGTGATTCCATTTGAGGCATCACACTTGGGGTGCAAAGCTTTCTTGAGGCCAAGTCATTCAAACTACTACACAACGTAATATTCTAACTAGTTTTTATGATTCAAATATCCCCTTGTATGCTAGTTTAGGCTTCATGCTTTGGAAAGTGTTTATTGCATGTATAATTAGAGAAAAATTAGATACAAAGCATTAGGGTTGTATGTGCACCATAGGAATGTTAGAGTACATAAAACCCAACACTGGTATCAGAGCCATGGGTGTTTTCTGTTATCTTAATGTAATTGTGTGATTTTCAAAAGCTGACAAATGACAATTATGGATTTTGCCAGGGCCTACTCGACGAGTCCATGTATGAACTCGACGAGTAAGCTCCTTATGATGATGAAATCGTCGAGTACATAAGTGCACTCAACAAGTTGGACAGTCAGTGGGCGGAATCTTCGAGTTTTTGGCCTGTTTTGGATTAGGAACATTAACACAAACTGTTTTGTTTCAAAAAATTCGATTTTAATAATATTGTAATGTCTATCCCCGTCCAATAACATGTATCAAATTCTAAGATAACTACTTGTTTTTGTGATATACTAATTATTGGTAAAATTTGAAGTTATCATGTACTATGAATCAAATTAGGTAAAATTGGTAAATGATCTTCATATCATAATTGGATTAGTTAATTTGATCTATGTGTTCCTGAAAAAGTTCCATAACTTGTCCTCAAGTTGGAATATGAAAAGTATTTATTTATGAAACCATTAACTAATGTAAGTTATAGAATTCTAAGAGTCTTGAAAGGTTTCATAACTTGTACACAAGTTTGGAATTGGAAAGGTCTCATTCATGGAACATAAAAGTTCATAAGTTATGAATATCAAAAGTTTTGACAAGTTACAAAACTTTCCCTCAAGTTTTTGAACTTGAAAAGTTACATTAATGAAACTTTAATTCCAAACCCTAAAGTTTTAAAATTTTAAAATTCAACCCTTATACTATTATAATATTAAAGTTTAATACTTATATATATATATATATATATATATATATATATATATATATATATATATATATATATATATATATAAGACAAGTCAGTCTTACCGTTAGTAGGCCTCAATCACGAAGCCGGTCTATAAGGGGGGTATAAGGTTACTGCCTATGAAATGGTGGTTTAATGGGTGTCCACTCTCACCCACCGCTTCCTTGACTGGTGGAGGGTCGTTAGCCGAACGGGTAGGATAGGATAGTAATTCTCATTAATAAGTATAATGAAAATTATTAAAGTAACTAAACTTTTATAAATTCCCAATCTTAGTTACTTTAGGAAAAATGTGAAAATGGTGCTACTCCATCAAATTGCACTTTGCACCTTGTTAAGTCGTTAGTGGAGCATGTGTGGTTAACTAGCACACAAATTTAGGACTAAAAATGTGTGGCAAAGGGTAGCTTGGGGTTAATCATGTATCAATGGAGTGTGTGGTTAATCGACACATTGATCAGGTGATTTGTAGCATCAATAGTACCAAGCTAATTTGCATGGTTATTCACACCTTGTTTGTGATCATCGGTATCCCAGTCACAAACTTGAAAGGCATAATCGAGATTTAAACATGCCATTAAAGAGTTCAATGAATCTCAAAAGAATCTAGTAATTTCAATTCATTTAAAACCTAATCTTTAATTTCATTTTTCATGGTGGAAATTGTTAAATCGTCATTTACCTAACTTCAAATATTTTACAATTGGATTATGGCATCCCTCTTCCGAATTGTAATATATTGTGTTGGGTCCTAGCCTAAATATTTCATTTCGGTGATATATTAAGCATCCTTATCTAATCTAAACTTTGTATTTCTTTTCAGATGTCTACTTCAAACAATGCTTCCAACCCAATCCCTTCCGGCTCTTTCTCCCTCATGAACCTATGTGGGAGGTTCATCTTCGATGGATCAAATTTCAATGATAGGATTTGAAACTTACGAATGGCTACTCGTTATGAGGACAAAGAATATGTCCTTGATAAAGATCTTAATGAGATTAATGAATCTAATGCTACTCTCGAACATACTGTTGAGTACAAAACTCATGAGAGGGACGTGACCAAAGTGTCGTGTATAATGATTGCCACCATGACTACTGATCTTCAGAAGTCCTATGAGGACTTTTGGCCTTATGAAATGCACCAGGATTTGATGGAAAGGTACCATCAAAGTGCTCGGTAGGAGAGGTATGAGATCATTGCCTCCATGATCATGACCAAAATGAAGGATGGAGAGTCCATCACGGCCCACTTGCAAAAGATGCAAAGGTTTGTGGACCGCTTGTTGAAGTTGAATGTCAACTTTGATGAAGAGTTGGCTATAGATATTATTCTACACTCTTTACCTCCTTGTTATGATCAGTTTCGTATTTCTTATCATATGAACAAAGAGGAGGTCACTCTAAGCATGCTTCAAGGTCTCTTGAGAACTGTTGAAAACAGTTTAAAAGGCAAATCTGTTGTGCCTACTCCTACTGCAATTGCCCCTGTCCTGACAATTGGACATGGAAATGGAAAGAAGAGGAAGTCTGCTTCCAAGAATCATAAGGGAAAGTCCCATGTTGGATCCTCTTCTAGTGGAACCAAAGTTGGTTCTATCACACCCTCTTCCAATCCAAATGAAGCCGAATGCTTCCATTGCCATGAAAAAGGGCACGAGAGACGAAGTTGCCTTAAATACTTGCAAGACATAAAGGATGGGAGGATCAAACCCTACTTTGCAGGTATTTATACTATTCTCTCTAATAACTCATCACATGCTAATTCTTGGGTCCTTGATACAGGATGTGGTTTTCACATTTGTTCTGATTTTCAGGGTCTAAAAAGAAGTAGGGATGTGGAGCATGGGAAGCTGAAATTAATCATTGGGAACAGGAAAAAGTCGCCTATCACCAAGATTGGAGTTTATTCTTTATTTCTTAGTAGTGGGTTAAAATTAGATTTGAATAATTGTTGCTACTCGTCTGATATGGCGAGAAATATTATTTCCTTGCACAGTTTGTATGAACAAGGTTTTACCTTTTCTATTAATAATTAAATTGGTTCAATAAATGCGTATTTTAATGGTGTATTTTATTTTGAAGCATTACTTTGCAATGGCATAAATGAAATTGTGATGGTTGTAGATAACTTAGAAAATAATGTGTTGCATATTGATTCATCCAATGATTTGGACAAAGCATGCTTATGGCATTGTCGTCTTGGACACATAAACAAGAAGCGCATAGCCCAACTCCAAAAGGATGGAGTGTT
This sequence comes from Lactuca sativa, assembly GCF_002870075.4. Taxonomy (NCBI): domain Eukaryota; kingdom Viridiplantae; phylum Streptophyta; class Magnoliopsida; order Asterales; family Asteraceae; genus Lactuca; species Lactuca sativa. The sequence continues at coordinate 53,977,772 of NC_056626.2, read as the reverse complement.
GGAGCATTTGACTTAAAGTCAGATGACATTTGTGAATCTTGTTTACTTCTAAAGATGACTAAGTTACCCTTCACTGGTTCCTGTGCAAGGGGTGAAGGTTTTTTGGACCTCATATACACAGATGTGTGTGGACCCTTCAGAACCACCACAAGGGATGTTAACTGCTTCTATGTGACTTTTACTGATGATTGCAACAGATATGGTTATGTCTACTTAATCAAGCATAAGTCAGAAACCTTTGAAATGTTCAAGGAGTTTAAGCAAGAAGTGGAGAATCAATTGGGTAGGAAGATAAAGATGCTTCGATCCGATCGAAGAGGAGAGCATCTTAGTATCAATTTCCAAGACTATCTTAAGGAATATGGAATTATTTCACAATTGACACCACCTAGAAAACCACAGTTTAATGGTGTGGCTGAGAGGCGCAATCGAACCTTGATATACATGGTACATTCTATGATGAGTCGAGCTTCGTTACCTATCTCATTCTGAGGGTATGCCTTAGAGACTTCCGCCCATATACTTAATCTAGTCCCAACTAAAAAGGTTGTCAATACACCTCACAAAATGTGGACAGGGAAGGTTCCCTCGTTAGCACATATCAAGGTTTGGGGTTGTGAGGCTTTCGTATGACGAGAGACTCACGACAAGCTTGATCATCGGCTACCCACATAAATCCTTTAGATATCTCTTCTATAGACCGAATAACAATGGTGTCTTTGTTGCAAGGAGAGGAGTCTTTCGAGAGAAAGAGAAAAAGAGAGAGAGAGAGAGAGAGAGAGAGAGAGAGAGAGAACTCAAATATCGAGAGGACAGTGGGAGGAAAATTAACCTTGAAGAGCTTCAAGAGTTAAGTGATGAAGGAACCTCAAACACTAGCGCTCAACCCAATGAGGAAACTCTTGTTGAATCGATTGATGAGACCTTACCTCTGAGGCGTTCCAGTAGAGTTAGACAGGCACATCACTTTTATGGTTTCCATATTACTACTAAAGGTGATACATTTATCAGTGATAGCACACTCATAAATTTGGATGAACCTAACAGCTACAGCCCCAAGTCTGCTAAATGGAAAGAGGCGATGGACAGCGAGATTTAGTCCATGTATGACAGTCAAGTTTAGAAACTGGTTGATATTATACCAGGCCGTAAGATTGTCGAGTGCAAATGGATCTTCAAGAAGAAGACTGACTTGGATGGGAAATTACACACTTATAAGGCGCGATTGGTTGCGAAGGGCTTTACTCAAACTCCTAGAGTTGGCTATATTGAGACCTTCTCACCAGTAGCAAAGATTAAATCTATAAGGGTTATGCTAGCCATTACTGCATTTCTTGATTATGAAATATGGCAAATGGATGTCAAAACTGCTTTCCTTAATGGGAAGTTTCAAGAGGATGTTTACATGAATCAGCAAGAGGGTTTTGTCGATGCAAAGTACCCTAATACAGTATGTAAGCTTGAGAAATCCATTTATGGATTGAAACAAGCATCACGTAGATAGAATCTTTGTTTCGATGCGAAAGTAAAAGATTTTGGTTTCTCAAGAAGCGAGGATGAGTCATGTGTGTATGTCAAAGCTAGTGGGGGTATAGTTAGCTTTCTCGTGTTGTATGTAGATGACATACTACTCATAGGAAATGACATTTCGACCTTGCAGGAGGTTAAGTCCTGGATTGGGAAGTGTTTTGCTATGAAAGACCTTGGAGAAGGTGCTTATATTCTAGGGATAAGGATATTGAGAAACAGGAGTAAAAGACTAATAGTACTTAGTCAGAGTACCTACTTGGACAAGGTGTTGAAATGTTTCAACATGCAGGATTTCAAGAGAGGAGAACTACCTATCCAAAGTAATGCCAGACTGAGTAAGTCTCAAAGTCCGAGTACCGATGCTAAAACAATAGAAATGAGTCGAATACTATATGCTTCTATAGTTGGTTCGATCATGTATGCTATGAACTGTATTCACTCTGATCTAGCCTTTGCATTGAGCATGGTTAGAAGATATCTAGGGAATCCTAGTATAGCTCACTGGACTGCGGTAAAGAACATTCCTAAGTACATGCAAAAGACTAAGGACTGGATCCTTACCCTTAGTGGGAGTGATGACTTAAGAGTTGTAGGGTATAGTGATGCCAGCTTTCAGACCGACAGAGATAACTCTCAGTCGGGCTGGATATTTACTCTAAATGGAGGAACAATAACTTGGAAAAATTCCAAACAGGAGACTGTAGTTGGTTCAACGTGCGAATCAGAGTATATAGCAGCAATCGAAGCCTCAAAGGAGGCGATATGGCTAAAGAACTTCATCGGAGACCTTGGATTTGTACAAGCTATAAAGGAGCCCATGGAGATTTTATGTGATAGCGACAGTGCGGTTGCCTTATCCAAGGAACCGAGAGATCATAGCAGATCAAGAAACATCAACATAAAATATCACTTCATAAGACATCAAGTAGAAGAGGGACTCCTCGTGGTTAAGAGGGTATCGTCAGAAGAAAATCCAGCAGATCCCCTTACGAAGGGATTGAGTATGGTTAAGCACTTACAACACGCTAGTAGTATCGGGCTGAAGGACGATATTGGTTTTAGTGATTAGATAGACATTTAGAAACTTGTAATAGTTAAAATGTAATTGACATTTGATTATTGAATAAAAGGTGTTTTATTTATAAGTAAAGTTATTGTATTGTGTCAATTAATTACTATCGTTTCACTTTGCATGTTTTGACTTCCAGAATAATAAGATTATTCAAACTATCCATAGTCGATCATACTTTGGAAGTAGGTTATGAAAGAAGACCGTCATGAATGGGTTTTTGTATGATTTTCTAAGGTGTTAGACATAGAAAAAGATTGCTACAAACATTCATGAGTGCTCTTGAAATAAGATTTGAGTATTGGACTAAACCCATGCTCACATATCACTTCATGGAATTTATCATGGATGATTGTGAGACGATAATATTGTATAATGTTCAAACCAAGATATATGAGTTGGCGACTATTTGTTGATTGTACATTAGTAGTGCGAAAACGCATCAATAACTTGATGTTATAAAACGTACTATTATGTATTATTCAGTGAATAGTTAGCACAAGCATATAAGTCAAAGTTCATCTGTTCCTTTTATCCTAAGAGGATTAAAAGCGATATCTTGGTCCCCTCGATGATTTTGTTTTGACTTATGTGTCGGGCCCGATTAGAACTCTATTGATGTGTTCAATTAAGTTCTATGTCAAACAAATCAAAAATCAGGAAACAAAAATGTTGGACAATTAGTATCACTTTAATTCCATGTCTTTGTCCACATGATATCTTGTAGAACAGAGGATTATATGATCACTTATCTAATGGACGCGATAGAGTTCAACAGCGGCTTTTTGAGAGCTACAATTGCTAATCGGATTATAAGTTACATTGGCAATTACAATTATTAGACTTATCCAAGTGGGAGACTGTTGGAAAAGGTGTCTAAGCCCATAACTATAATTGGTATGTACTTGACCCGATAGTAGCATGGTCCATTTGGGTTGCATTCATCAAAGCAATATGTTAGGAAGGATATTTGAGTAAGAGGTTAATTATGATTTATTAATATATTACAAGTATAATATATTAATTGAGGAATCATATTATTTAATTAGTATCGATCAAGAATTAATTTAGTGATCAAAAGAAACTAATTAAATTGACACATATGGATTGGGCTAATGATCCATGATTGATTTTTGATGGGCTTATGGTTTAGTCCATCAAGTGGTTATCCAAATCAAATGGGTGGATCATAAGCTTATGGGTATGGATTAAGGTTACACATGACCCTTGATATTCTACACACACACACACACACATATATATATATATGTGTGTGTGTGTGTGTGTGTGTCTGTATGTATGTATGTATCTCTAAGTCCAAAATCGGCTAACCACTTGTATTTTGAAGAGTAAGAACCGATTTTAGAGTCTGCATAACCTCTCATATTCATCCTAATTGTTCTTGGTGTTTTGTGATTCCATTTGAGGCATCACACTTGGTGTGCTAAGCTTTCTTAAGGCCAAGTCATTCAAGCTACCAGACAAGGTAATATTCTAAGTAGTTTTTATGATTCAAATATCCCCTTGTATGCTAGTTTAGGCTTCATGCTTTGGAAAATGTTTATTGCGTTTATAATTAGAGAAAACTTAGATCCAAAGCACTAGGGATGTATGTGCACTATAGGAATGTTAGAGTACATAAACCCAAACAGTAACTCCCTTTTTCACTATGTTCACTGGGGTCTTTCTGGTAATGACAAGAGACTTAACTCTTTTGGTTTCGGGCTGGAAGATGAGTGTGCGGTAGAGGGAACTTGTGTTGTGATAGGTATTGCGGTACTAGGAGGAACCTGTGTTGCGGTAAGGTTGCTATGGGTCAACGCCAATCGTAGCCACAATATGGTCAGCTACATCAAGAGTTGTGAATCCAATGGACTCCAAAATATACGTTGGCAACCTCCTAAGGGGTCCAAAAACAATTTGATCTTTATAGGATGTGTACCTTTTCAGATCGCGAGTGGAAAACAGGTTCGTGTCATTGCCCATATCCAGCTTGGCATCCTTGTGCAAATCCAATATGCATAGCGACCAGAACAAGCAAAGGTAAGATCGGTTGCATCTTCTCTTGGAGCTTCCTTAGGAATGTACTGCAAAAAGTAGTCCCGTAAAATTTGACCATAGATTATAGTGTTTCCAGTGTAGATGCTCCAGACTAGTTTCAGGAGCTTGATCCCCATGTTATCTGTTCCACCTGTTCTTCCTGAGAGACTTCTGATCACAAAGTGGCACACGAATTGCCATACAGTCGGAAGTTGATTCGTCTTGAACTCGCTGATCCCTTTGAGTTTCTTCTGGTAACCCATTTGGTATAGAGTTGATACCACGTCATTAGGGCTTGGAGATTAAAATCTTGTCGAAGGAAGAACCCTAAGATTGATTGCTTCCAAGAATTTGTCTTTTGTTAGAACCACCAGTGAATCATCCACAAGGTTGAGATGAACTTCTTGTAAGTTGTGACTTCGGCGAAAAGCAGAGAACGTGCATTTAAATATAACATCCATTGGAATTGCTTCTGTAAAAGCATTAAATGCGCCATACAGTGCATGTTTTGGCAAAAGTTTGATCATTAATCAGATTTCTTCATTATATGAAGGATGATCTTCGAAGATGGCCCTGAAGTTGCTCGATGCGATGGAAGGAGTTTTATCCTTGATGGTGGATTCAGAACCAGTTGGGCGAACAGAGCCGGAAGTTTTTGATTGCTTCCTTGAAACACCATATTTCCTTATTGTTGTTAAAAGGTTTTGAGAACTTGCAGAAAATTGTTTGAGTAAGAAGATGGAGAAGAGAAAGAGTCCGTCGAGGGATTCAAATATCGTAAAAGCTATCTTGGGAAGAATGGGGGTTTTTATACCTCCGGATTTCAAAAATTATTGTAATTGATTTATTTACAGCTATTAAAGTTAAAAACCCTTGAGTTTTGACCATTATCAGCCATAAATAAAACAAATCAAAAAATAAAAGATTTTCGAGAAAAAAGGAGCATTTATTGGATTAACTGTATCATCATCACACGCCGCCTAAACGTAGGGTTGAAAATCGTTTCATCCATTGTGAAAAATGGGGAAGTGGAAACGGATTTGACAACCAATGGTTGCATGATATGACTAGTTGAGGAAAATATTTCTTAAAAGATTTCCTTTATGAGTAAAACGATTCATTTGTTTTTATCCGAAAAAGTAACCTGTCGAAGGAAAGTTGTTTGAAAAAGGACTGAAACTGTCATGTGCAACAAAATGAATGTTTGAAAGAATGTTTTTTTTATTAATTACTGTCCATTAAATAGCACACAAATTTATTCACAACTTTTATGAAGTTATGAATGTGGGGTCATTTATTGCAAATGCAGTTGGATTTAGACGACTGCGGTGGTATGCAGTTAGACTGTGGTAGCATTAGTTGAAAGAAAACTTGATCAAGAAGTTAGAAATAAAAGAAATAAAAGGACCCAAAGAATATATTAATCATATATGATTGCGGTATACTAGGTATACTGAAAATACATATGAGGGATATATTATTTTAGAAACAAGGTGAAGAGAATGCTTCAAGAGTTCCTTTTTATTTTGAAGAGAAATGAAGCAATTCCATCACACTTGGAGACCAAATGAGGTATATGGTAGCTATCAATTCAAGAAGATCTGGATTCATCATTCCCAGCATTTCCAGAAAGCCATTTAATTTTGTAGCATCAAGTGCATTAGTAAAAACATCAGCTATTTCTTCGTGAGTGAGAACAAAAATGAGTTCGATGTTACCTTTGAGGATGTGATCCTTGATAAAGTGGTACCGTTGTTCAATGTGGTTCATCTTAGAGTGGTGAACATGATTACGAGAAATCGCTATAGTACTCTCTAAACCACAGTAAATTGGTACCCGCAACATTTTTTAATCGTATTCAATGAGTTGAGTTTTCATCCAAAGAACTTGGGAACAGCAGCTGGCTGTGGCCACATACTCTGCCTCTGCGGTAGACAATAAGACACAGTTTTGCTTCCTTGAAGACCAGCTGACTAGTCTTCCTCCTAAGAATTGGCATCCACCAGAAGTACTTTTTCGATCTAATCTGCATCCTGCATGATCTGAATCTGTGAACACTTGAAGGTTGAATTCATTTTCTGCAGGGTACCAGAGGCCTAAGGCTTTACTTCCCTTTAGATATCTGAGAATTTGCTTGACTGCGGTCAAGTGAGATACTTTAGGGTCAGCTTGGTACCGAGCACATAAGCTTGTTGCAAAGACAATATACAATCTTTGTAGTGAGGTACATCAATGACCTAATCATTCCACGATAGGTTTTGTGGTCAACTGATTCTCCGGTAGGATCAGCTGAAATCTTGTATCCGAAGGCCATCGGGACCTTGGCTGAGGAATAATTGTCCATTGAAAATTTCTTCAACGGCTCAGTGGTCTATTTTTCTTCATGAATGAATATCCCTTAGGGAACTTATTTCACTTTAAGTCCTAGAAAGAAGTTGATCTCTCTATTCATGCTCATTTGGAATTTGCTTGTCATGAGATTTGCAAAATCATTCACCATACCCTAATCTGTTGATCCAAAAATGATATCATCCACATATATTTGGACAAGCATCAATTGATTACCATTTGCCCTTCTAAATAACCCGGGATCAATCACACCTCTTTTGTATCCAGACATGACAAGAAACTCTAAAAGAGTCTGATACCATGCCCTTGGTGCTTGTTTAAGACCGTATAATGCTTTCTCTAGCTTGCAGCAATGATTTGGAAATTCTAGACTCTCAAAGCCTGGAGGTTGTTGCAAGTAAACTTCTTCCTTCAGCTCTCCATTTAGAAAGGCACTTTTTACATCCATTTGATGTACTTTTATGTTCTTGTGTTCTGCATACACTAAGAAAATGTGTATTACTTCCATTCTAGCTACAGGGGCAAATGTTTCATCGTAGTCAACGCCTTCAAGTTGACTGTACCCCCTAGCAATTAGCCTTGCTTTGTTTCTTACTACCGCAATAGACTCATCAAGCTTGTTTTTGTATACCCATCCAGTACCGATGATTGTGTGCCCTTTTGGCTTCGGTACCAATTTCCACACTTTTCCTTTCAAACTCAGCTAACTCCTCTTGCATTACGGTAATCCAGTCGGGCTCCAAGAGTGCTTCTTTTATGGTTCGAGGCTCGACTGAGGACATGAAAGTTGCATAGTGGCAGTGGTCCGTTAAATCACTAGAGGATCGAGTTTGTATACCTGTGGATGGGTTTCTAATGATTTGACCCAGTGGGTGATCCTTCGTCCAAATGTGAAGACGAGGTTGTTGGTGATCAGCGGTTGCGGTAGAGGGAATATCTTCAATGTCAGAGGATTCTTCGGTTGGAGAAGGTAGTTCCCCCTCGAATTGGGAGCAGCCCGTAGAAGTATCTTGGACTATAGGAATTAGAACAGTAGCAGTTGAAGGAGGTTCCCCTTGAACTGAGGATGGGATTTCCCCCTGAACCAAAGATGGTTCCCCCTGGAATAATGAATGAGTGCTAACCCTTGGATCTGATCTTGTGTCTATGTTCCCAAACTCTTCATTCTCAGAGTCTGAAGAAACATTTGATTGAATAGTGACTTTGCGGGTAGACACCAGAGGTCCATCTTCTAGTACTGGAACCTCGATTGTTGTCACTTGATCCGGAGTTGAACTTTCCTCCTCAACCGGCAAGGTGGAAGTATTGAGTGACAATTCTTCAGATAAGGTTGGACCAGATACTTCTGCATGTTGTTGTTGAGCTACCAGAGACACCAAGATTTCGGAGAGATAAGTTGTCTCTGCGGGATCAAAAAGATCATCATAGTTGATTTCAACTATGTTTAAGGGACCCGAAGAGGCTGGGATATCACTTTCTAGGATAGCTTTTGTTTCAGTTGACGGAGCAGTGTTGCGAACATAATAGACATCAAATTTGACATCGAAGCTTTCGACAATCAGTCTTGTACATCTAATTAGAACCATGTAGGCCACTTTATTAGTTGAGTTGCCAAGAAAAATGACTTTATATTATTTCGGTGCAAATTTGTTAAGATGATCCTTGTTGTTGATCACAAAACATCTGCATCCAAAAATATGGAAGAATCGGACGTTGGGTTTGCAGTTGTTGAGACCCTCATATAGAGTATTTGTTAATACCGCTGACATACACGATTTAAACAAATAAAAATAATAAATAAACTGTTTTATTGCACTAACAGGTAATACAGGTAAGCAAGGTCGGATCCTCAGGGACACGTCCTAATGTTTACACCTCTTTGCGTAAGGTGTGATCTAATTCTTGATGAATGCAATAAACATCAAAGGGGGGTTGTTTAGGAAAATTAAACTATTAGAAATCGAAAATGACTAAAATTAAAGTGATGTAAATTCAATTAAAGAAAAGAATTCCAGTTTTGCAGTGACACCCATAATCATATAATTAACCCTCAACACAATATTTGACTATGCACTTGCTCAAACTGGTACTTAGGTTCATTAACAAGCTCTAATGACCTATATTACAAAAATCATTTAATCAAAATAAGATCTTTGAGTTAAACCTAACTTTTTAATAAATTAACCAAATAGGCTCTTGATTAACAAAGAAAAGTTGCATTACACACAGTGTAATTCCTAGTAAAGTTCAATACCTCTCATAAGCTCGGAGGCGTTAAAACTTGTTTGATCATTTCATATTAGAGTTAACCCTAAACTCAGAATTAATCTAATACTTGTCACTTTTTACTAATTAATCTAGACATTTATGGATCTAAACAATTAGATTACTAGAATGATTCACAAACAATTTAAGTGGCCAATAGAAATTGAAATCAACATCAAACATTCAGTTTATCATAGAAATGATCAAACTAAATAGTAATCATAGTCAAACATAGTGCCTAATGATTAATCATATGAAAAGGTTATGTCTTGCAAAACTGAAATCTGAGTTTTTAGCTTGACATGGCTAAAAACGGATTACAAACAGTGGAAACAGAATCTAAACGATAAATCTTACTAAACTACGAATTTGAATCGAATCGTCTCCTTTAGATTTTCGTTCTTCAATTGAAACCTCTGAATCTACAGGAATCGCCAATTCGGGTTACTAGAAGAGTACGAGGTATTATTTATATGTCTAGCTGTCAAAACGAAGTACCTGTGATCGCATGTATCACCAAAAATGTGTCACGGGACTCTTTAATGAAGTACGTTACTATTTTGAAGCAATTTGACCAACCTGCGATCGCAGGTTCTCTTTTTATCTCATCTAATGAATTTTGTGACTCGTTGGAACCTTAATGGCAACATGCGACCCAACCTGCGATCGCAAAGACATAACTTGCGATCGCAAATGAGGCTTTTTGGCTCTTTTTGGTCGTTGTTCCTCCTTCCAAGTAGTTCTCGATCACTTCTCGGCATCCTTCCTTGGTCTAGACTCCAATTAAGCTCCTACGCATCCACAATCGCATCCCGAACTTGCACAATCATCTATGTGCTCCAAATAGCCCTGAAAAGTCATAACAAACGTGAGCAATATGATCATTCTACAAAATAATCATGAAACACGAAATACATAAGAAAATCGGGAATTAGTTAACTTTTTATAATGAAATACGTAGGAAATGGTGCTAAAAGATGCATATAAAATGCATCTAACAGTCTTGTTAAGAAATTTGCAAATGATGCTTCGGTTTTGAACAAAGTATGTTGTTGCCACTGCTTTGGCCTAAAAGTAGAGAGGAAGGTTGGTAAAGTTTAACATCTGCTTCGACCAATATGAGATTTTGTCGATCTACTACTCCATTTTGTTGGGTGTGTAGGGAGCTGAAAAGTGGTGATTGATACCCTTGGAAACCAAGAAACTATTCAATAGTGGATTAGTGAATTCGGTTCCATTGTCACTTCTTATCCTTCTGACTGGTAGCTTGATTTGGAGCTTTATTTCTTTGATAAAGTTGATCATGACCTGCGGTGTGTCAGATTTGAGTCTCAGGAAGAAGACCCAAGTGAATCAGGTAAAGTCGTCAACCATAACCAAAATGTATTTCTTGTGATGAATATTGGCTACGGTAGATGGACCGTAGATATCAATATGAAGTAGCTCTAAAGGTTCAAAGATTGAAGAATCGATTATCGGAGGATGGCTTCCCTTGGTTTGTTTTCCACACTCACAAGTTGGTCATAACGTATCGTTACTATACTTTAAGATTGGAAGACCATAAACTAGTTCTTCGGTGACCAGGTTGTTTATGTATCTGAAGTTGAGGTGAGCTAGCTTACGTTGCCACGACCAACTGACTTCGGATACTGCTTTTGACATAAAACACAACTGCAATTTTCCAATGATCAATGAGACATCCAAAGGATACATTGTCCTTTCAGCATTGGGTCTGATCAAGTAGGTGTTTCTATCATTCGTCATTATGTAGCAATATTCACTATCAAATTCAACCCCATGACCAGCTTTGCATAGTTGGCCCACGCTGATCAAGTTATGCTTGAGGCCTTCTACGTAAGCAACTTTTTGAATTGAGAAACTTCTCATGGTCAATACACTGTTACCCATGATGATTCCATTTTCATTATTTCCGAATGTGACGTGTCCACCGTTACATATTGGCCTGAAGTCGAGAAGGTATTCTAACCTTCCGGTTATGTGCAAGGACCAGGCACTATCAATTAACCACTCCTCTTCTTGTTTCTCCTTGCACATTGCCTGAAAATTAACAGGTTACTTTGGGCACCCAAACAAGTTTGGAGCCTGGGGACACATGTGAAACTTTCTTACTGGATGCATGCACGTGGGTTGTAGGAACAGGTTGCATGTCAATTTTTAAACCTAGTCCTGGGTGTTTCACAACTTTTGTGATGTTACGAGGTTGGATAGAATGAGACGTTTTTGTCGGATAAAATCCAAAGGAGAGATTTTTCTTGTTTATCTAGACACCGTACATGGTCAACGGTCTGGAGGGTGTGGTTGAGGACTTGTGACCGTACTTGGCATGTGAATTACTCCTAGTTTTCCACCTGTTGACAGATTGATGTGGTTTTGAAGGTTCAAGAGTTGGTAAAATGCCTTTCCACTTTGGATTGTTTAAGGAAAAAAATTTAAAAGACGTGACTTTCTTTTAGAATTTTGCAGGAGTGTTTGAAAAGGTTTTTGTCATTGTACATTCCTTTTTGTTTGATCCTTTATCTGCCATATTTTTTGAAAGATTTTGGCAGTAGTGTATTTTTCGAAGTTCTTTTGATGTGAAAACTTGGCTTGTTTGAAAGTTTTGTTTTTGAGATCAGTATCCCACTTCTTACCTCGGGACCTGAGTTCCTCTTTAAAAGCCAATTTTGCTTGAGACTTAGGAGAACCGCAATCAAAAATGTTTAACTACGCTTTCTTAAAAACCTTTGAGTGAGTTGAAAAATAAGGACTTGAGTCATCTAAACTAGAAAGTTCAGGACTCTATAAACATTGGCCAAATTCAAAATGTTCAGTTGGTAATTCATGAAGAATGGGTTGAATGGTCATTGAGCTTTTGACTGCGGTCTGCGGTGCGGATGACTGACTATCCAGAGTATGTCAAGGATGGGTTATTGTTGGGACACTCTATGGAAGGCAATAATGGAAATTTTACAATAGATTCTGGTCCTTCCACAATAATTTCTTCATCTACATCTGAAGAGAATTGAGAATCGGGAAAAATTGTGCCAATGATGGGTAATTGATTACTTGGATTACCCGAGGATTCAAGAAGCATTTCCTCGATGACATTGTTACTCGGTTCATGTAGTCTACTGAAGTGGCATCTTATGTCTTCGGGGAACGTCTTATCATTGATTGGGTAATGAAACTCACAGTTTGGAGGGACATATGGACGATCAACATTGAATCGGGGAGTTGAGTTCTCATCGGTTGAGTACCCATTGGACCATCCCCAGTTATAGGTGTTGTCTACAATCCCATTATTAACTAAGTTTTCAATTGCTTCAGATTCACTAAAAAGCTTTTCTATTAATTGATTCAAATATACAATTTCTTTCTAGGCTAAATCCCTTTGATTTAAAGCAATATATAACTGAGTTTCATTCAACATCCTAACATCCTTTTCTAACAACAGATCCTTTTCTAGCATCGCAACCTTAAGTCTCTTATCCTCAAGTCTTCCTCTCATGTGATATAGCTCTTGGGACGCTATCTTCTTTTCATCTAGTGCTTTGTTGTAGTCTAAAAGGACGGCAACATACGTGTCATTAAGTTTTTCTAAGTATGGTTCACAATCATGCATGCTGAAATTATTAGAATGGATCATGATTTTTACCTGTTCGACGATACTAAGGGTGCCATATTTGTCCATGTAGCATTAATTCCTCTCCAAGTTCTTCGATTCGTCCTCTTCGGCAGCTGCAACCATGCAGATCTTCCCTTTTCTCTTGTTGATGTCAAGATCTTCATCTTCATCTCCGGATGACCACACTTGATGATCCCTCTTCACTTGAGCAACATACGCTCTTGCCTTTTCCTTTTCTTCCATCTCTTGGGCCATTCTAAGATAGAATGCCTTGTCCTTAACCACATTTGCTTTGCAATCTTTGGTAAAGTGATTTTCTTTATGATACTTGTGGCAGATAATGACTTCACTTTTCTCTTTTGTTGAGGTACCGGAGTCTGATGGTTTGTTGCACTACGGTGCCTCTTTGGAATTATGTGCATTTTGTGGTTCCGGTGGATGTAAGGGTTTCGGGGATATCGTGAGTGGTTGTTCTACGGATTGAAGTTGTGGTTAAAAGGTGGTTTTCTAAACTGCTAATTTTTACGAAATGATGGTGACGGTAGGCTGTTGAATTGTTGGCTAATCAAAGTGATGGCATTTTGGAATTCTTCTTCATCATCCATTTCAGCATCAGCTTTATATGACTACGGTGGGTTATCATATGAAATTGGATAAGATGATTCTGTGGGATATGAGTACTGTGGATTTTTGAATTGTGGGGTTTGAGCTATTAGGGTAAGTGGACCACCAAGGTCAACACAGTTGATTCTTATGCCTGAAGTTCTTCGGTACAGCTTGAACAAGGACAAAGTATGAATCTTTCTATCTCCTTGCATAATCATCTTTGCAGTAGACCAATGTCTTCCCAAACCATTGAGAAACTGTATATTTGTTTCATGGTTGCTTCTAATTGTACCCGCATTTGATAACTTCGTGATGATGAGATTGAATCGTTTGAACGTGTCGTCAAGACTTTCACCAGGAAGAGCTTTAAAGTTGTTAAACTCATTAAGAGTTGTGGTGAGTTTCTTATCCTGAGCTTGTTTTGACCCTTGATAGAGATTCTTGAGTACATCCCAGATCTCCTTAGCAGATTTGCAGTTGATGATGATGTCAAAGTTATCTGGAGCAACACCGCAAGATATTTCATAGAAGGCTATGGCATCATTTTCCATCTTTTCAAGATCATCTTTGGTTGGTCGATTCATTGTGGCCTGACCTCCACCTAGTCGTTCTTGAGCATCATCTGCTTGAACAGGAGTAAGAACAGGGACATGGAGTCCTTCTTCCACAGATCTCCACACGTCTCTTCGGAGCCTCTTAAGATACCTCTCCATTCTTTGTGACTAATGGTGGTATTCATTTGCAACAAGTATCGATGCTCTGTTCGAGCCTCCAACACTGTTGGAAACATTCAATGATAAAGCTTGTGCCATATTTCCTTTGTTTTTTTTTAAGAATGAGCTTCAGCGGTATAAAAGGCTTTTCAAAATCAGAGTTTTGTTTAAAAAACAACCACTTTGGCTCTGATACCAATTGTTGAGAGAAAAACTTTGAAAAACACTTGAACAAACGTTAGTACAAGATAATAGTTGCGGAATAAGTTAATCTCAAAGGATCAAGTTAGTTCAACAATAATAACTTAGAAATGTTAGATAGTTAGTTGTGGAAATGTAAAGGAAATATAAATGACAACAAGTTATATCAAGTAGACATCAAACTAACTCGTAACAAGGTTTGCAGTCAAACACAAGTTAGTAAATGTGAACAGTTTAAGATGAAGAGGATCTCAGATATTAGATAAGATAGAGATATGGGAGAATGATCTTTGTATTTCACTAAAAGTTCAAAAGATGGTGAAAGAGGTGTATATTACATGAAGAAGGGAGTCTCTATTCATAGAGTCCCATAAAGTTACATCTGAAATAAACAATTAATATTCGACTGACTTAAGTGACCATGCAAGGTTCACTGGATAAAATAATGCTAACACGCTAAGTCAGTTGACATAACTAAGAAAACTTCATTACGATAGTGGTTACGGTTAACTCCGGTTCACAAAACAGCTTCAACTTCGGTAGCAAAAGTTCAGTTGCGGTAGCAAAACAGATTGTTGTAGACAGACATGACTGCAGATCGTTAAGTTTAAGAGTGTCACTTTTTGCTTGAGCAACATCATTGTAAAGTGACATGCTCTTGGCTACAAGAGATAACATTTTGTAAAATGTTAGAGTTTATAATAATTTGTTGATAATAATATATATTAGTTCAAGGGGAATATTCAGAAAAGTCTCAAGACTTTGGTTGGTTAAAAATAAAATAATTTTCAGAAAAATCTCAATATATTGACCAAGTTAACAAAAAAAAAAGACTGGATACCAGCTAAATCTGTAAAACCGGTCAAAATGGTTTTTTTTTGAAGTTTTAGTCAGTATTTTGTGTTTATTTGTAAATAAAATTTAGTTTTAAACTTTTCTTTTATAAACTAGGCTAAAATATTAGGAGTTTACTAGATTTTTTTTTGTTTTATTATGAAGATATTTAATACATTTCATATCATGTGACTATACTTTCGACAATGCCTAGTTATTTCTTTTTCGAAAAAAAAAAATAAATAAATAAATAAATAAATAATAATAATAATAATAATAATAATAATAATAATAATAAGGACAATGCCTAGTTATTTCTTTTTCGGAAAAAAAAAGGACAATGCCTAGTTATTCTGTTATTCTACTTATTTATAGCACAAATCATAAGCATAATTAAACTTATTATTTGCAGTTTCAAAAAATAAAAGAAGTTATTATGAATAATCGTCAACAGCTGACTAACATACAATCGTTATTTTATGTACATTGAATATGATGACAATAATCCACTTTGCTTATATAAAGACAAAACACTTTAATTTGTTGACCTCGTCGTTCAAATCAACCATTAAAAAGAATCGTGATTTAAACGAATAAATGATGCTGAAATACGAATCATGCAATCTTCAAATGTGTAAGGAATGTGATTTGAAAAACGGCGCATGGCATAGTTTAAATGCAATGCATTTAAACTCGATTGATCTTGTCAATGGTGATATACCAAATGATCGAATCGATATGAATAATGGCAAACCGTATAATCAAGTTTTTCATTTAAAAACGAAACACATTCTACTGTATAAGATTCACGAATAGCGACATTTGTGTCGGTTACATGCAAATGCACACACGTTTTGAAGTCGGGTCTAAACATAGCATGATTTTTTTTTCAAAATTAAATGAAATTCTGTAAACTAATACGAGAATAAACGAAACAATGAAAGTAAAAATACGATTACGATTTACGACATAGATTTCATACTACAAATTCACACCCTTTCCATGTGGTATGCATGGCAATTGGCTTATGATGAAAAAGGATAAGATGTTAATAGATTATAATAGTATTAGGGAATCCATTTGACAAGGACTCCTAATTCCCAAATTATACTCGAGAGCGAATCTGCAATATGCACCCCAAGTTAATAAATAGAGTTTACTTCATCAGATATATTGTTTTAAATATCTTGTATAAGTTTGAACTTTGATGATGCAAAAAGATAAGCGTAATATTTAAATCTCGTTGACAGTTATATAAGTAAAGATTGTAAATTGTAAATTTTTGTGATTTTTTATTGATATATGATGCAAAACGATAAGCGTAATATTTGAATTTGCAAGTGCTTGACAATCTTCATAGTATAAAGATGAATGGTAACAAAGGTGGAATCTAAATCAATATATCTCTCATCAAGGTTAACCCAGGTAGGACGCAATTCTCCAAATTAAACCAATATATCCAACTTTATGGAAGCATGATTATTCCATCTAGTAGCCACCCATTAGTAGCCAATATATTGTTGGTGATTTTATATCATTAATGTTATTTAAGTGTAATGGGGTTAATTTGTTGATCAATGTCACTTTGACAATTATTGAACAAATCGGTATGGTGTGGAATGCACATTTGTTTAATTTTGTCTTTGTTGAAAGTATACTGTTATTTAGGGGCGAAGCCCCTAAACCGATGGGGGTCCGGGGGCAGCGCCCCTAGGAGCGGGGTCTAAGGGGCAGAGCCCCTGGCTGGGATCGAGCTGTCAGGTCAGCGCGAAAATTTTTTATATATGTTATGTTACTATATTAAAATTGTATCAGAAATCCGGATTTTTGATAAATGTACCCAGTTTTGTGATCCATATTCTAAACCCAGATTTAAGGTTGTTTATGACCGTTTGTGGACAGTTTTAGGACATAACACTGTCATGTGGCAGTTTTAAGACAAAAAATTTTTTCTGTTATATGATCATATCCGAATCTGTGGTTGGGACACTTCTTCTTCATAACATCAAAACATTTTATCTTCTGTTTTCTCTCAATTCTGAGTCTTATCCGATTAAAGATTGGGAGTACCACCCAAATACTTTAATCTGAAAGTGAAAGCCACGATTCTCAAAATTTCCAAGTTTTCTATACCCCAATTCTAACGTATACCACAATCCAGGAAATTTGTGCGGAAGAAATTATTGATTTTTTTCGTGGAATCTATCGACCGACTCAAGTGATCTACACACCTCATGGGAACAAAACCCTGTATAACGATAACCAAACACAAATTTAGACGCTAAGAAACCAATAAATTATTGTGTGGAACATCAATCTTTCAGTTTTAAAAAGAGTAAATCATTTTTTTTAATATAGTCCCATAGTCAGTCTTTAATAAATTCAAAAAAAAAAAAAGATTTTAGTAAGAAGGTTGCATCAACTAATATCATCATATTAGTTCAAAATGAACCGCTACATAACAGTGGCCTTAAAAATGTCTATGCACTCCTTTAACATCTTTAATCTCTTTAATCGTTCGTCTAACCTAAACATATGTTAAAATACATAGATTTGGCATTCTTCCTCAGTTCCTCTAACCTAAATATATGTTAAAATACATAGATTTGGCATTGAGAATGCATATTGAGTATTACGGGGATTCATAATCATATAAGTCAAATTAATGTACAAAATACTCCTACAAAGGTTCATATTTGATGATTTAAGCATAACTTACTCATTTACTATTATCTTACTCATTAATTAATAGAGTAGGGTCTTAGTGTCTCACAAAATCAAATGGAAACATGTTAAAACATTCAATTACAAGATCAAGCTTTAAGCTATCAATGGCTCCCATAACATTCCTAACTTATCTTATTTGAACTTAACCTTAAACATCAAATAATGTTGGAGGAAATAGGGTTTATGTTAGAGATCTGGATACCCTTTGGATCATGTGAACATTTTCTGAACTGATATTTCTACCCTATGTGTGGGTTGCAAGAAATTCAGCCTAGAATAATTCAAAAAGACACTTACAAATCTAGGCACAAAAAACATAAGCCAAACAGCTAGAAGGATTTTGTGTTCGTTTGAAGAAAAAAAAGAGCTAATAATTTCCGTGTATATGTTCTTAAAGAGAAGAGTCGTTTATATAATAAACGAGATTGGGGTTTCTCTTAGGGTTGGCCGTTAGCGGGACCCAGTCAGGGGCTCCGCCCCTTGGACCCCGCTAGGGGCGCTACCCCTAAACCCCCGCCAAAGGGGCGTTGCTCCTTTGGAAACCCCAGGCCCAAGGGCGCTGCCCCTGGACCCCCAACTTGTCGTCAAACTAGCTTCTAATTTGATCTTATACATGCGTGCACTTCGTACATACTCGTACACATATTAGAGTACAAATTATGAAGTCTCTTAGCTTACATATTAGGTCCAATTACATAAAATGACATGGTGACACTAAAATAGAACATCAAGCCTTAAGCCATCAAAGACTCCCATAACATACCTAACTTATCTTATTAAGACATAATGATCAATAATAAACCTTTTACTGGTTCATTCATTTAAATTGTATATGGCCTCTTCTCAAAACCATGTTTTCGGCCATTCAATTATGATTCTACATACATTAATGAGGTGTAAAGTTACCATTCCATACATATAAATTTTCTATCCATTTAACATTTGAATATTGTTTTTAACATTCCAATAAATCTATAGATTCAATAAATTAAGGGTTTAGGTCATTTTTGGTCACTTAACTTTTGGTTTTGTGCTCATTTGGTCACTTAAATCTTTTTAAGTTTTAAAATGTCATCAAACTTTTGGCTTTGTGCTTATTTAGTCACTTAACTTTTGGTTTGGTCACATTTAGTCACCTAACTTTTAAAATTGTGTTCATTTAGTCACTAAACTTTTAAATTTTTTCAAAAGTTTAGTGACTAAATGAGCACAATTTTAAAAGTTAGGTGACTAAATGAGCATAAATCTAAAAGTTAAGTGACTAAATGTGACCAAAGTAAAAGTTAAGTGACTAAATGAGCACAAAGTCAAAAGTTTGATGACCTTTTAAAACTTAAAAATTGTTAAGTGACCAAATGAGACAAAAGTTAAATAACCAAAAATGACCTAAACCCATAAATTATTTGGAAATTCATCAATTGGTTTATCTTATTAAGACTTAATGATCAATAATAAACCTCTTAAAGGTTCTATATTTAAATTATATCTTATCTCTTCCCAAAACTATGTTGCAGACCATTCATTTTTATGACAAAACTACAAATTTGGTCCTTGTGGTTTGCAAAAATCTTTGGATGGGGTCCAAAAAGTTTCCAGCTTGTATAGAAGGTCCGAAATCAAGGTTTTGTTAGGTTTTTGGTCCAAAAAAAATTGAAATTACCTATTTACCCTTTTAATTTCTGTTTTGTGTTTTCTTTTCTTATTTATATTAATAATTTATGAAATAAAAATAAAAAACAAAGAAGATGACCCCCACTCCACCCCTACCGGTACCTCTTTCTCTCTCTCTCTCTCTCTCTCTCTCTCTCTCTCTCTCTCTCTCTCTCTCTCTCTCTTCTCTCTCATTTCACAGACATGACTAGATGAAGTCATTTATCCTTTATCCCACTCTTTTAGACTTCCTAAATCTCCAAATTCACTCCAAATGTCCTCTTCGTCTTCCTCAGTCTAACCATTCTCTTGAATCACAATGTTTTGGGATTTCTCTGTAACCATTGTTGTTTGAAATCGCAATCTTACATCCAGCAACAGTTTCTGAGTTTCAAAAATCCATGATGAGGTTTTCGCCTCTATTCCTCTGTAACCTACCCAATTCAAATACCATTCGGGCCGGGTTTAATTTCCCATTTGTTGTTGATCAAGGAGAAGAAGATTTAAAAAGAATCGGGAAAGTCTTAGCCAAGAAAACCTCAAGAAATTCACTCCTAATCGGGGTTTTTGCTAACCATGTCCTCGCTGGATTCATAAATTCTTTAAAGATGGGTAAAACAAATTTCTTACCTACCGAATTACAAGGATTAAACGTAATCAACATCGAGAAGGAGATCCGTGAGTATCTTGTTGGGAATTTGAGTGAAGATATGATGAATTTGAAGTTAAAGGAGGTAAGAGACAACGTCAACACCTGCACAAGCTCCGGTGTGATTCTTAATCTCGGAGAATTGAAGCTATTTCTTAATGGGACTTCAATCTGCTTCCAATCTCCTCTTTTTTTTTATTGTGGTGGTGTCGTGGGAGGCAGCAACAACTCCGGTTGCTGTTGTGTTGTTTTTCTCGTGTGTTCTTGTTTTGTTCTTGATTGGTTTGAAAGGGAACATGCAGGTGTTTGAGTTGAGGCTTGGTCACCGAAACAGGAAGGAACAGAGTTGGAATGGTGGAAGGGTCGTGACGGTATAAGGTGGTGTTGGGGGAGGTAGCAACTCTGGTTGCTGACGTGTTTTCTAGTGAGAAGGGCAGAAATAAGAGAGAGAGAGAGAGAGAGAGAGAGAGAAAGGAGGCCTTCGAAGGGGGGGTGTGGGGAAGATAGAGAAAGGAGGGCTCCGGTGGGGTGTGTAGAGAGAGAGAAATATATATAATTTTTTTGCATTAATATTTATAACATAAAAATATAAAAAATGCAAAAAAGAAATTTTAAGGGCAAAACAGTCAATTCAAGTGCTCCATGGACCAAAACAACAAAAATTTGTTAAGTTTAGGACTAAAAACCTAGAAAAACCTTGATTTCGGACCTTCTATGCAAGCTGGAAACTTTTTGGACCCCATCCAAAGATTTTTGCAAACCACAAGGACCAAATTTGTAGTTTTTTCCATTTTTATTCTACATGCATCAATGAGGTGTGAAGTTATGATTCCATACATATAAATTTTCTATCTATTTAACCTTTCAATTATTCTTTTAAACGGTCCAATAAATCTCTAGATTCATTAAATTAATTTGGAAATTCATCAATTGTTTTATTGTTTAGCTTTTGATTCAAAAACCATTTCATTCCATTCTTACAATGTTTTACTGCTAGAATCGCCAATTTTATTCATATAACTCACTATTACTTATAGAATCGCCATTGAATTGACTCATTAACTCGTAACTTAAAAAGTAACCTTGATTTCATGGTTCTAACTTTATTAATACATTTAGAAGAAAATATATGAACCATACAGCTTAAGAACAACTCATTCACCATATTGGGGTTTCAAATCACCTAATTGTATAATTGGATATGAAATTCATCATAAAAATGATGAAATGACATCCTCATGGTGATATAGATTGTATTTAAAACACTTGAATATACTTAAAACATCTAATTACATTTAGAATTTATATTTGGTATATGTTAGATGCAATTTTATACATCTTTTATATTAGTGCTTTGCATCATATTTATGCAGTTGTGTGCGTATTAGTTAAAATAATGTTCAGCTGATGTTTTTAGTCAGAATTCTCGTATTGCTCATGTTTTATGTTGTTTTCAGGTATTTCAAGTGGAGCGGTACTCTGGAAGTAGCTTGGATGCATTTTTGGAGCTTAATGGAGTGAGTTTACAATAAAATGCTTTTTAGCCTTAGCAATCTAAATGAAAGTCGTGGTATATGTTAAACCAAGAGCGTGCATAAAAGAACGTCCAAATCTGACTTCGTATGAGGAAGTTATGAATTTTCTAAGATTTGGTATAGTTGTGTGTAGCCCGGAATTCGAATTATAGATCGAGCGATTTTTAGCCAACACAACCTAAACGAGAATCGAAGATCTCTTCAATAATAGTTCAACGGTAAAAAGACAGACGAAAACAAATGTTGAATGAAGAAGTTATGAATTTTTAATGGATTTTTCATGTCCCGGCCTATTAAAAATATAACTTTAAAAATAAATTCAAAATTAGCCGACAGAATCTAAACGAAAGTTGTAGAGTACGGTCTCACCTACGCGTGGATATAAATAACGTCAAAAATGGAGATTGTATGCAAAAGTTATGAATTTTTTAAATTCGAGGCACAATTTTCGAGGTTTTTCCGAAGGGGAACACACTGCGTCCGAAGGAACGCCCTGCGTTTGCAGCCACCTAGTCCGGATTCGACCACTAAACCACCTCGCATGCAAGACACGTATGAAGCTCGGAACCCCGACACGCGCCTCGCTCCTTCGCGCTACGTACGAGGGAATACCTTGCGCTCCTCGTAGGAACACCCTACGCTCCGAAGGCCAGGCTCCTCCAATAAATAGTATGTGAGACCTCCCGGATTAGTTTGCAAAATTTCTCCTTCTGAGGCGGTTCCGGGTACGCTGGGTGTACTCCAAAATTACGTTGGACGTACTCGATTAAGCAGACTTTAAACTTGCGTAACTTTTGCATACGAGCTCCGTTTTCGATGTTCTTTATATCCACGCGTAAGTGAGACGATGCCCTACAACTTTTGTTTAGACTCCGTCAGCTAATTTTGAATTTATTTTTTATTATCTATTTTTAGTAGGTCGGGACAGGAAAACTCCGTTATAAATTCATAACTTCTTCATCTGACGTCCGTTTTCGTCTGTCTTTTCACCCTTGCACTACTATCAATGAGATCTTCGATTCTCATTTAGATTGTTTCGACCAACAATCACTCGATCTCGAATTCAAGTTTCGGGTTGCATACTACTAAGTTGAAACTTAGAAAAATCATAACTTCCCCATACGAAGTCAGATTTGGGCATTCTTTTTATGCACGCTCTCGGTTTAAAACACTCTACAACATTCTTTTAGATCACTAAGGCTAAATATCGCACTATCATAAATTCACTTTTTACATCATTCAGCGTCGTGCCGGTTCTGTCGCGAAACTTCGACAGGTCATAACTTCTTCGTTATAACTCGGATTTCGGCGTTCTTTATATGTACGGAATCCTTGTAACATATACTAAAACTTAGTTAAGATTACTCCTTCTAAATAATCTTCCATCAAAAAGTCATTTTGACGTTTATCGTCTCTAAATTGACTAGCCCTGATCTACGGGCGTTACAATTATCACCCCCTTAGAATGATTACGTCCCGGAATCATTAACGAAATATGTAACACCCGGACTCCCAGGTATGATATTTTGTTCTTTTATTTTTGGGTTTTGTGGGGGGAACTCGGCAAGTTGGCGTCTAAACTCGCCGAGTATGGTCGCGGATTTGTACGCGAGTTCACAGCTGGACTCGGCGAGTTCATGAGTGGACTTGGCCAGTCCATGCTGTTTAATGAAACCCTAATTTCCAAGGTTTGAGACCTATTTAAAGGGCCTTATGGTCGTCATTTGCGGCCACCAACCCCAGAGAGAAACCCTAAAGAGATCTAGAGCGTTTGTGAGGAAGGAGAGGCCAATCTTGATATTTGGTGGGTGTTTTTGCAAGAAGGAAGTGTTTAAGGCAAGAGGAGGCTGAAGGAGGTGCGATTTTTGGTGGTTGTGAGCTCATAGAGATTGCATTGAGGTATTATTCTCGGACCTTCTTCAGTTTTGGTGTTGATTCTTAGTGTTAGGGTTTTCCTAACCCTTTTAGAGATTGATAAAGTGGTGTATTTGGTCCCTCCTCGAGTTTGTGTTATGGATCTGGACCCAAAGAGGTCCAGAGACCTTAACCCTTGGAGCTTTATGAGTCATTTTGGAAGTCATGAGCTTGGAATGTCATTTTTGGGGCTAAATCACCATTTTGGACCATTTCTATGTTATATGTGTGTCAAGGTCCGAACTTTACGTGATTATCATGCTTGGGGAGGCCAAATCTATGATTGTATGGAACAAATCTGACCTCAGAAGTTGTTTTGAGTTTGTTCATGGCATGAACTCGCCGAGTCCCAAGAGTAGACTCGGCGAGTAGTATGAAGGTTGCCCATTAATCACTCAGTGAATGGACTTGCCAAGTTGGGGGAATGACTCGGTGAGTCAGGGAGAGTCAGGGGTCTGAGTTCAAGTTGGAACTCGCCGAGTTGTTCTTGAGACTCGGCGAGTTGAGTCGGGGTGGCCCCGCGATTCATGCCAGGTGGAACTCGTCGAGTCAAGGGAAGTACTCGACGTGCCAAGAGAGAATCTGAGAGAGTCAGTGGACACGTGTAGACTCGCCAAGTCGCCCTTGTGCACTCACCGAGTCGGGTCAAGTTAACCGTTGACCTTGTTGACTTTTAGGGTTGAGTACAATTGTATTTATGAGAGTGTTACTTTATGTGATTAGGCGGAGGCTAGATCATACTTCTTCTAAGTCAGATATTTTCCGAGACATCGAGGTGAGTCTTCTCACTATACATTACCTAGAGTGGTACTATGTGATGACCAGAGGGTCTTATGCGTTATGTATGAGATTATGTGCTATGTGATATTTGTATGTTGTATGATTATATAGACCAGACCGGAGGGTCCAACGAGCTTTGACCGGACCTAAGGGTCCAACGAGCTACGGGACTGGAGGGTCCCGCTGAGACACATTGACCGGAGGGTCGTATTATAGCTTTGAGTGGCGTATGTGTTGTATGTGGTATTTTGGGGAACTCACTAAGCATTTATGGTTACAGTTGTTGTGTTATGTGTTTCAGGTACTAGTGATGAGCGCGGGAAGGCGTCGACATGATTCGTACACACACGCATTGGAGTTTTTGTAGAGATTTTGGGGAAAAGTTTTGTGATAATAACATTTGATACAATGTAACAACATGTCTCTGGTATGTTGTTTCCATGTTATTATTTAGAAGTTTTCAAGAGGGACTCGGCGAGTCTGTAGCCCGACTCGTCGAGTAGAGACGGGATTTCTAGCATGTGTAAGTCGGCGACTCGACGAGTCCATATTCGGGACTCGGCGAGTCCGCCTGCCAGGAAGAAACCCTAAATCCCCGGGTTTGCTCACTATTTAAGCAATGTTATGTGCCCCCAACTCGCCTCCTTCACCCTCAGAGAGCTTGTGAGAAACCCTAAACCATTCCTTGTATCATTAAAGTGTTTTTGTGTGGATTCTTGAATGATTAAAGAAGAGAAAGAAGAAAGGACCCAAAAGAGGAAGTGTAGAGTAAAGATCCAAGGCCAAGTCAGAGTTCATTGAGGTGTGTCTCGGAATTATTTTGTTTTGTGCTTAAAATCTCCATTAGAACACCTCTAAGGCTAGTTTAATGTATTTTCCAAGCTTATTAGTTGTATGGATGCCTTGTTGGGTCGAGATATCCCCAGATATGTTCATTTAGGAGTTTTAGAGCCCTGATCTATTTCCTTTTTCGAAGTTGCCTTGCATGAGAACCCTAGATCTAGCCTTATTATGCTTTTTGAGCCTTTTAATCTTCATGGATGCTTATGGGCACGTAAAGATAGAATCTTTACATGTTAATCGAGCATAAGAAGCCCAGATCTACAAGTTATATGCGCTGGATTCAAGCAGAATCGAGTTTTTAGTAACTGCATTCATGCGACTCGGCGAGTTGAGCCGTGAATCCCCGATTTTTCCCCTTTTGAGTGATTCCGAGTGGGGACCAGTGAGTAGTAGAATGGACTCAGTGAGCCGGAGGTCAGACTCAGTAATGGAGGGACTCGACGAGTTGTTCATACAAATTGGCGAGTCCAAGGCAATCTTCATAGATTCAAGAACAACTCGTCGAGTTGTTCATACAACTCGGCGAGTCGGATGCAGATAGCCTGAGTTCTAGAATCGAAAGGGAACTCGTCGAGTTGATGCCATACTCGACAAGTAGCAGCGAACAGGGTTGAGAAGTGAGAGTAGGGACTCGGTGAGTTGGCGGCCCAACTCGGCGAGTCAGGTCAACTGTAAGTTGACTTTGACCGAGAGAGTTGACTTTAGCCAGGGGTAAAAGAGTCATTTTACCCCAAAGCAGCTATTAGTATTTGATTGAGTGTGTTTGTGGAATTGTAGTTGGGGAGATACCGGAGCAGCAGCAGATAGCTTCCAGAGCCATACACTTAGCAGCCAGTTCACGAGGTGAGTTTCCTTCCAGTAGGAACGGGTCTAAGGCCACAATGCCGACCCGTTTAGCTAGCAGTAGTTTCCGGACCTCGG
The DNA here is from genome assembly GCF_002870075.4 of Lactuca sativa. Taxonomy (NCBI): domain Eukaryota; kingdom Viridiplantae; phylum Streptophyta; class Magnoliopsida; order Asterales; family Asteraceae; genus Lactuca; species Lactuca sativa. Next base: position 53,951,521 of record NC_056626.2, on the reverse strand, counting down.
TCCGATGCAGTAGATAGTATGTTTGACGCCTTCGTGGCTCAGACAGGTTTGCGTGTTATGTGTTCCGGGTTATGGCCCGAAGCAGTATGTAGTATGTGTTGTTGAGTTAGTTGATATGTTTATGCTATGCTATGTTCAGTAGTTCCGGACTTCTATCCGATGCAGTCAGTTCTGGACTTTGGTCCGATGCAGTTAGTTCTGGATTTCGGTCCGATGCAGGAGGCAAGGCCTCAGTAGTTCCGGACTTCGGTCCGATGCAGAGGGCAAGGCCCTGGTTAGTTCCGGACTTCGGTCCGATGCAGTTTCCGGACTTCGGTCCGATGCAGTGGGCAAGGCCCAGTAGTTGTTATATGTTTGTATGGTATGTGGTAATTTGGGGGAGCTCACTAAGCTTCGTGCTTACAGTTTCAGTTTTGGTTTCAGGTGCTTCCGCAAGTAAAGGGAAGAGCTCGGGATGATGGCATCGCACACACCACAACTTCAGTTTTTTTCCTGGGAGTTGATTCAGTTTCTTTGATATGTTTTGATATAGTTGTGACACAGTTTTCCTCACAGTATTTTATTATGGTTTTGAGATACGCAACGTATGGTTTTATTATGTGATACTTAGTTTTATGATCTTTGTTATATTAAAAATGAAATTTTCGGGTCGTATTTTTGGGATGTTTCATACAATGTGTTTGACATTATTTATGAATGAATGAATGTTTTAAAAATGAAAAATTATTTTGAAAATTCACGTTGTTACAAGTTGGTATCAGAGCCTTGGTTTGATGGATTCGGATGCATCTTCGGGCGTATCTGAACTCAAACTGAGGATTTGAGGAAAAAATTTGATAATGAAGTAAAACTTTTGAAAAGAGTAAAAAGAGTTTTGAGACAAACAGAGTAGAGTCGTTTGTACGATCAGCCAGCGCCCGAACGGTGAATCCCCAAAAGTACCCTTACATTATGTGTTATGCGATATGTTATATTTTGCATGCTAGAGTAGGCTAGGTATACATATTAGGACTAAAGTGGCCTGATTTGTGATGCCTTAGCCTAGGAGATTTCTGCTGCTGAGATGCTTTGAGAGTAGAGTACTTGTAATCCAAGATCCAATGAGGAGGACTTGGAGTGAATACTGATGCGGTGTGGACAGTAGTATTGGGCCCATGCTATTGGAAACACCGGATCAGTGGGCATTCCAAGTAAGAATCTTTTGGACAACGGAGGACAAGTAGGGTTGCGTCATCGAGTATGTGTATGCTCGATCAAGTCTCTGATAATTTTTGTTGTATTTCAGAAGCATCATGGTTGGGACTCGACACACACCTGAGAGCAGTGGTGCCAGCGACGAGGAGATCCATCGATTGATTCATGAGGAGGATGTTGCTGCCATTCGGGCTGAGATTCCCGAGATATTTGGGGACATCAAGACCATGTTGATTGAGACTTTTGATGAGCGGTACACAACATTGACTGAGGTTGCTGCAGCTGCAGCTACTGCTGTTGTTGCTGCTGCCAGACCTCAGGGAGGTGACTCGTTGTTATTCCGGGAGTTCAGCAACATGAAGCCACCAGAGTTCGACGGGACGCAGGACCCGATTGCCGCTATGAGATGGATCTCTAACATCGAGGGATGTTTCTATACGTGCTCTTGTCCAGAGCACTTGAGGGTTCAGTTCACCTTGAACCAGCTCCGCCTGGGAGCGAAGGATTGGTGGAAGTTCGTGACGGCGAACTTCACTTTGGCTGAGATTTCCAAGGTGACCTGGGAGAGATTCACCACTATGTTCAAAGAGGAGTATGTTCCCCCAGTGGAGAGGGAACGGTTGATTCAGGAGTTCTTGACCCTCGAGCAGGGTACTGATTCTGTGGCAGTCATCACCAGGAAGTTTCATGAGACGGAGATGTTTTGCCCTGAGCAGGTGTCGTCTGAGCAGGCTCGTATGAGCCGTTATCTGAGTGTGCTGAGGAGAGATATTCGGGAGTTCGTGGCGAACTCGACTTACCGGACATTTGCTAAGCTCCAGGCAAATGCCCGGAAGAGGGAGATCGAGTTGGAGACTCAGGCCAGGGAGGAGGCCGAGTCTCAGATGATGGATCGGTGACCGGCTCAGTCTCAGCCGGCAGCCAAGCGGGCTAGACCCGCTGATCCGAGATCTGGTGGCGCGAAGGGTCGCACCTGTGGGAAGTGCGGTAAGAGTCACGAGGGGACGTGCAGGACTGGGGTGTGCTACAAGTGTAGGAAGGAGGGGCATATCGCAAGGGATTGCCCCAAGGGATTTTCGGTGTGCTTTCATTGCAACCAGACCGGCCATCGGAAGGCCAAATGCCCGCAGCTTCTTCAGGGATCTGCGCCTGCTTCTAGGGTTACCGAGGTTCGGCCGGTGAAGGTCGAGGCCCCGAAGGCTCGTGGGAGGGCATTTCAGTTGACCGCGGAGGAGGTCCATGCGGCACCCGATGTTGTGGCTGGTATGTATTCCCTTTTCATCTTTTATTTGATTTGAGTTTTTATGCTTATATGATGATGTGCGTACGTACTTTTCTTGTGAGTTATGTGCCTGCGTTGGTATTATTTGACTCGGGTGTGAGTCGGTCGTTCGTTTCCATAGCATTTAGTCAGCATATTAGTGTCCGTCGAGAGGCGTTGGATCGGCCTCTACGGTTTTCCATAGCTGATGAGCGAGCAGTGCATGCTTCGGATGTGATTCAAGGATGTGTCCTTGAGATCGTCGGTGTGGAGTTCCCGATAGATCTGGTTCCGATCGCGATGGGGGACGTGTGTGCTATAGTGGGTATGGATTGGTTGAGCCGATATGGAGCTGTGATAGACTGCGAGCGTCAGTTGGTGACGATTCGAGACCCTAGTAGGGGAGTTCTTACAGTGCACGGCGAGGGTACACGTGCGGGGTCAGCATTTTGTTCGACCGCCAGAGCGAGACAGAGTCTACAGCAGGGTTGTAGAGGATTTGTGGCATATGTGATGGATGCGAGGGTTGTTTCAGAGAGACCGAAGTCGGTGGATGAGGTTCCGATATTGCGCGAGTTTCCGGATGTGTTTCCAGAGGAATTGTCGGGTGTGCCTCCGGAGAGGCAGGTAGAGTTCGGTATTGAGTTGGTTCCAGGAGTTGCGCCTATCGCTAAGGCGTCGTATCGCCTTGCGCCTCCGGAGATGCAGGAGTTATCCTCGCAGCTTTAGGAGCTGTTGGGGAAGGGGTTTATCAGGCCGAGCAGTTCGCCATGGGGGGCGCCTATCCTTTTTGTCAAGAAGAAGGATGGCTCGCTCCGGATGTGCATTGATTATCGTGAACTGAATAAGCTAACGGTCAAGAACCGTTACCCATTGCCGAGGATCGATGATTTGTTTGATCAGTTGCAGGGAGCATCTTGGTTCTCCAAGATCGATTTGAGGTCGGGGTATCATCAGGTGAGGGTGCGGGAGTAGGACGTCCAGAAGATAGCATTCCGGACTCGCTATGGGCATTACGAGTTCGTGGTGATGCCTTTCGGACTCACCAACACACCGGCGGTGTTCATGAGTCTCATGAACAGGGTGTGCAAACCGATGTTGGATCGCTCAGTGATCGTGTTCATCGATGACATTTTGGTTTATTCGAGATCCAGAGAGCAGCATGAGGAGCATTTGAGGGAGATCCTCAGAGTTCTGAGATCGGAAAGGCTTTATGCCAAGTTCTCCAAATGTGAGTTCTGGCTACGAGAGGTTCAGTTTCTGGGAAACCTCGTTAACCAGAATGGGATATTGGTCGATCCGGCCAAGATTGAGGCGGTCATGAGATGGGAGGTGACGAGGTCACCCACCGAGATCAGGAGTTTTCTGGGTTTGGCCGGCTATTATCGGAGATTTATTAAGGATTTCTCCAAGATCATCGTGACACTCACCAAGTTGACCCGGAAGGGTGTTGCGTATTCTTGGGGTCCGGAACAGCAGACCTCATTCGAGACACTTCGCCAGAAATTATGCGAGGCGCCAGTGTTGGCCCTTCCGGAAGGGATAGAAGATTTTGTGGTATATTGTGATGCATCGATATCCGGATTAGGAGCGGTGCTTATGTAGAGGGGGCATGTGATTGCATATGCATCGAGGCAGCTTAAGCCTCATGAGTCGAGATACCCCACTCATGATTTGGAGTTGGGAGCGGTAGTGTTCGCTCTCAAGATCTAGCGACATTATCTGTATGGGGTTCGATGTACGATATACACGGACCACAAGAGCTTGAAGTATTTGATGGATCAGCCCAACCTGAATATGCGCCAGAGGAGGTGGTTGGACGTGGTCAAGGATTATGATTGTGAGATCCTGTACCACCCGGGCAAGGCTAATGTGGTAGCCAATACATTGAGCCGTAGGGCGGAGGGTGCCCCGATTCGATATGTTTGTTTGAGATTGTCAGTTATGACCCTGGTGTTGGATGCTATTCGTGGGGCCCAGGCTGAGGCTGTGAAGCCAGAGAGCCAAAAGAGGGAGCGAGTTGTCGGGCTGGTATCGGAATTTGTTACCGATAGCCGGGGGCTTATGACATTTCAGGGCTGGATTTGGGTACCGTTTGTGGGCGGAACACATACCATTTTGTTGGAAGAGGCTCATCGATCGAAATTCTCGATCCATCCCGGGGCCACTAAGATGTTTTTGGACCTGAAGAAGGATTATTGGTGGCCCTGTATGAAGAGGGATGTCGCATGGTTTGTAGAGAGGCGCTTGACCTATCGCAGGGTGAAGGCCGAGCACCAGCGTCCACATGGTAAGCTGCAACCATTAGAGATTCCCGAATGGAAATGGGAACAGATTACCATGGATTTCATCACCAAATTGCCAAGAACCGCGAGGGGTGTCGATGCAATTTGGGTGATTGTGGACAGACTGACGAAGAGTGCTCACTTCCTGGCCATAAGTGAGAGCTCTTCCGCAGAGAAGTTGGCAGAGATGTACGTGAGAGAGGTGGTATCATGGCATGGAGTGCCGATCTCGATTGTCTCATATCGAGATGTACGTTTCACTTCCAGATTCTGGAAGAAGTTTATGAGGAATTGGGTACGAAACTGCATTTTAGTACCGCATACCACCCACAGACTGACGGGCAGAGTGAGCGGACGATTCAGACGCTCGAGGACATGCTACGGGCATGTGTGTTGGATTTCGGTGGGAGTTGGGACACGTATTTGCCCTTGGCGGAGTTTTTTTATAACAACAGCCATCATTCGAGCATTGGCATGAGCTGTTGTATGGGAGGAGGTGTCGAACCCCTATTTGCTGGGGAGAAGTAGGGCAGCGTGTGATGGGCAACAACGAGATTTTGCTTCAGGCGACAGAGCAGATCCAGCAGGTCAGGCAAAGGCTGTTGACCGCTCAGAGTCGTCAGAAGAGTTATGCGGACGGACGCCGGTCCGAGCTCGAGTTTCAGGTCAGCGACTTCGTGCTCCTGAAGGTCTCTCCTTGGAAAGGAGTGATCCGATTCAGGAAGAGGGGCAAGTTGGGGCCCCGATATATTGGACCTTTCAGGGTGATCGCGAGGGTAGGCAGGGTAACCTATCGTTTGGAGTTGCCAGCAGAGTTGGGTCATATTCATGACACTTTCCACGTGTCGTAGTTGTGAAAGTGTATAGCCGACGAGTCGGCAGTGGTGCCATTAGAAGATATTCAGGTGGATGCGAGCCTGAATTATGCCGAGAGACCGGTGGCGATCAACGATCGGAAGATCAAGGTTTTGAGAAACAAGGAAGTGCCGCTGGTGCAGGTCCAGTGGCAGCATCGGAAAGGGTCAGAGTTGACTTGGGAATTGGAGCGTGAGATGCGGGAGCAGCATCCAGAGTTGTTTGCAGAATGAGACTTCGAGGGCGAAGTCTGATTCTAGTGGGGAATAATTGTAACACCCGGATCCCCAGGTATGATATTTTGTTCTTTTATTTTTGGGTTTTGTGGGGGGAACTCGGCGAGTTGGCGTCTAAACTCGCCGAGTATGGTCGCGGATTTGTACGCGAGTTCACAGCTGGACTCGGCGATTTCATGAATGGAATCGGCCAGTCCACGCTGTTTAATGAAACCCTAATTTCCAGGGTTTGAGACCTATTTAAAGGGCCTTATGGTCGTCATTTGCGGCCACCAACCCCAGAGAGAAACCCTAAAGAGATCTAAAGCGTTTGTGAGGAAGGAAAGACCAATCTTGATATTTGGTGGGTGTTTTTGCAAGAAGGAAGTGTTTAAGGCAAGAGGAGGCTGAAGGAGGTGCGATTTTTGGTGGTTTTGAGCTCATAGAGATTGCATTGAGGTATTATTCTCGGACCTTCTTCAGTTTTGGTGTTGATTCTTAGTGTTAGGGTTTTCCTAACCCTTTTAGAGATTAATAAAGTGGTGTATTTGGTCCCTCCTCGAGTTTGTGTTATGGATCTGGACCCAAAGAGGTCCAGAGACCTTAACCCTTGGAGCTTTATGAGTCATTTTGGAAGTCATGAGCTTGGAATGTCATTTTTGGGGCTAAATCACCATTTTGGACCATTTCTATGTTATATGTGTGTCAAGGTCCAAACTTTAAGTGATTATCATGCTTGGGGAGGCCAAATCTATGATTGTATGGAACAGATCTGACCTCAGAAGTTGTTTTGAGTTTGTTCATGGCATGAACTCGCTGAGTCCCAAGAGCAGACTCGACGAGTAGTATGAAGGTTGCTCGTTAATCACTCAGTGAGTGGACTTGCCGAGTTGGGGGAATGACTCGGTGAGTCAGGGAGAGTCAGGGGTCTGAGTTCAAGTTGGAACTCGCCGAGTTGTTCTTAAGACTCGGCGAGTTGAGTCGGGGTGGCCCCACGATTCATGCCAGGTGGAACTCGTTGAGTCAAGGGAAGTACTCGACGTGCCAAGAGAGAATCTAAGAGAGTCAGTGGACACGTGTAGACTCGCCGAGTCGCCCTTGTGCACTCGCCGAGTCGGGTCAAGTTGACCGTTGACCTTGTTGACTTTTAGGGTTGAGTACAATTGTATTTATGAGAATATTACTTTATGTGATTAGGCAGAGGCTAGATCATACTTCTTCCGAGTCAGATATTTTCCGAGACATCGAGGTGAGTCTTCTCACTATACGTTACCTAGAGTGGTACTATGTGATGACCAGAGGGTCTTATGTGTTATGTATGAGATTATGTGCTATGTGATATTTGTATGTTGTATGATGATATAGACCGGACCGGAGGGTCCAACAAGCTATGACCGGACCTAAGGGTCCAATGAGCTACGGGACTGGAGGGTCCCGCTAAGACACATTGACCGAAGGGTCGTATTATAGCCTTGAGTGGCGTATATGCTGTATGTGGTATTTTGGGGAACTCACTAAGCATTTATGGTTACAGTTGTTGTGTTATGTGTTTCAGGTACTAATGATGAGCGCGGGAAGGCGCCGACATGATTCGTACACACACGTATTGGAGTTTTTGTAAAGATTCTGGGGAAAAGTTTTGTGATAATAACATTTGATACAATGTGTTTGACATTACTTATGAATGAATGAATGTTTTAAAAATGAAAAATTATTTTGAAAATTCACGTTGTTACAAAATAGAGCTTGTAAAATGATTCCAATCTTCTGACTTAAGTCAGATGTTACATCGAACTTGGTCCTCTGGACCATGTAGCAAACTCATCGTAGTCGGACTCAATTTGATCTGACCACTAGGGTCGGAATAACATCCATCTTACTAGTCATTACCGAAACAATGGAAATGACATACTTGAATAAAACGGAATCAATCACTAGCTTCTTGGTAACCTTGTGACTTTCCCCGATCCAAACGTGAGTCCTGTGCTTCCAGTAGTATAGATTTCTACTACTATCCACACCTACTCATACTCGTCCCAAGTATTGTCTCGCAGTCCCCAACTCCTAAAATCACAAAGCAACTTAACACATACGAATGTGTCCAAATAATCATAAAAATTTTCCTAAACTCTTCTAGGAATTCTTCCATGCGTATCTCCATTCATCAATCCTGCTTCACCTTGGTTGGTGGTGGAAACACCAAACGATAGGACAACTTCAAGAATTACACCAATCGTTCCATCATCCTGCCAATCGAAGGTGTACTTCTGACGTACCGTACTCTTCTAAACGTTCCATTATTTTATCAGACATATTCTAAAGGCAAGATACCACTCTTACAATATCTTCTGATAAGTGTCATTCACTATCATAAGCCTTTCATTTCCTCCCTTTACTCAATTCTCTACGAGTCTTCACCATAACGCTCTATACACCAAAGCAGACGTTCGATGTATCGAGACGAGAATATAGATATAGGAAGGTTTAGACGTGTAATCCTCCTTATTACTCTAAAAAATTACATGCTAGTTCTAATATCATAATTAAACGTTTAGAACCCTGAGCACATAAAATTTCTAGATCCGGTCGGAAACAGACCATAGATCCAAACAAATAATAGCATATAAGGCAAACATATAGCATTTAGCACATAAAAGCATTTTAGGCATCTTTCCTAAAATATACTAGTGCTCGTGTCTAAAATATGGTAGACACTCATCTCACAATCATCGCTTAGCATTCTAAGTTTAAGTCTAGAAATCCTACAAATTCCTGTGACATCCCCAATTTCACGGCCAAAAAAGACCGATTTGTTTATGCTTTGTTTTTAAAATCAGAGTAATTTTTTATAGAAAACAGATGCAGAATTTGTTCCCAAAACAAAATATGATAACCATTTATAAAAACATTTCTCAAAGAGAATGTATTTTTATTAAATAACAAAATCTCGGGATGTCATGTTCCGATATAGACCAAAAGCATAAACAGTATAAAATAGATCTTACAACAGTTATTTATAACTACTGATCTATAATCCAAAATCTCTCGTCAAGTCCACCAACTTATACTCTTGTGCCATTACCTATAATGCAAAGAAAACTGAGTGGGTCAGGCTTGGGAGCCTGGTGAGCATATAGGGTTTTCAACCCATAATAATATATTTATTATATTCATTCATCAAATAATCAACCCAATTACCCATCCCTATTATCTTCTTTATTTCTTAAGGGTTTACCCTAAGAACCAATTATCCTTCATTCATTTATTCCTAAGGATTTACCTAAGGAATTGGCACGAAGTCCATTGCTGCCAAAGTTTATCTATTAGGTACTAAATCCATAGCTATCAGGCGCTAACTCCATACTCACCAAGGTTCACTTAACAAGCACTAACTCCATAGTCGCCAAGGTTTACTCAACAAGTGCTAACTCTATAGTTGTCAAGGTTTACTCAATATGCGCTAACTCCATAGTCGCCAAGGTTCATCAAATAGGCACGAAGTCACATCGTCGCCAAGGTTTATACAATAGGCGTTAACTCCATAGTCACCAAGGTTTATCAAATAGGCGCTAACTCCATAGTCACCAAGGTTTACTTAACAGTAGGTGCTAACTCCATAGTCACGAAGGTTTATATAATAGGTGCTAACTCCATAGTCACCAACTATCCCATCTACCCATGTTCTGCCCAACATTTTCGTAGATATAAATAGTTACACAGTTTAAATCATTTAACACCTGTATAAAACATCAATACTATGCCCATCTCAAATAGACAAACAATATACAAACACATAGCACGTAATTCATAGCAAATACTTCGTATTTATGTGTTAGAAGAAAGTATACACATAGCACGTAGTTTATAAAATACTTCATATCTATGTGTAAGATGAAAGTGACTATACACTCACTTGATCAGAAGATGATCGGACAGCACTACGGCTTGTAGAAGTAGTATTCTTCGGTAGATCTGGAAGATCTTCACAAAAATTGGCTTCTCGCGGGCAGAGCTTCGGCTCGGGAATTTTACTTCTCGGGATCTTTGGGGCTTCGGGACTTGCTTCGGGGCTCGGGAATGATACCGGGGCTTCAGGATATATCTTGCATGCAAAACAGGGTAAAAACGAGTGAGAGAGAAGAATTTGAACAAAAGAAATCGGCAGCCATCGACATCTATTTATAGGGTGCTGAAACCTCGATTACGCTGGGCGTAAATCTAGGTACGTTGTGCATACGCGACGTCATTGCATGCATAGCTGAGGCGGTTCCGGGTACGCTTGGCGTACTCCAAATTTATGTCGGGCGTACTCGATTAAGCAGACTTCAAACTTGCATAACTTTCGCATACGAGCTCCGTTTTCGACATTCTTTATATCCACGCGTAGGTGAGACTATGCTCTACCACTTTCGTTTAGACTCCATCGGCTAATTTTGACTTTATTTTTTATTATTTATTTTTAGTAGGCCGGGACAGGAAAACTCCGTTATAAATTCATAACTTCTTCATCCGACGTCCGTTTTCGTCTGTCTTTTCACCATTGCACTACTATCAACGAGATCTTCGATTCTCGTTTAGATTGTTTCGACCAATAATCACTCGATCTCGAATTCGAGTTTCGGGCTGCATACTGCTAAGCTGAAACTTAGAAAAATCATAACTTCTTCATACGAAGTCAGCTTTGGGCATTCTTTTTATGCACGCTCTCGGTTTAACGAACTCTACAACATTCGTTTAGATCACTAAGGCTAAATATCGCTCTATCGTAAATTCATTTTTTACGTCATTCTGCGTCGTGCCGGTTCTGTCGCGAAACTTCGACAGGTCATAACTTCTTCGTTATAACTCGAATTTCTGCGTTCTTTATATGTACGGAATCCTTGTAAGATATACTACAACTTAGTTAAGATTACTCCTTCTAAATAATCTTTCATCAAAAAGTCATTTTTGACGTTTATCGTCTCTAAATTGACTAGCTCTGATCTACGGGCGTTACGCTAAGATAGGCTAAGGACTAGTAGAACCATACATTGGATCAATTTAAGATAGCAAAACCTCTCAACTGAGTAGACTCCAACAACTTCAAAATCATGTATGAGACTTTGAAAAAGGAAATATAATAAATTCTCAAACTACCCAAGACTGCCTTTATTTCAAAACCTTTCGTATGCGCCTACCGGAAGATCTAGGTTACCTCCTCTTTTTCCTAATCTTATTTAGATAATAAGTTAGTATGTTTATTAGATAGTGAGTAGGTAAGAGAGAGTATTAGGTAGTGTTTGTTTTTTGTCTGCAGATCTGCGTGGCCTCTTCTGTCTGCGTTGCGTAGACCACGCGCATACATTAGCCTTTGCAGACTGTTTGTTTTTTTGAAGACTGCAGACCTAAAAATGTCTGTGCGCCCTCTTCTTGGCGCAGATATGGACCAGAGTCTTCTAACATCTTCAGACATCTTCTAGCCTAAAAAAACATATATATCTTTATTTTTTTCAAGTTTTTTTTTTAATTTGTATTTTCTCCAACTTTATTAATGATAACAATTTGAAAAAAAAAAAAAAAAAAAAAAAAACTTTTGACGATACAAGCATTATATTTTTACAAATTTATAAATAAAGATTTAATACAACAATAGTCGTTGAACTTGTTTATATAAATATGAAAAAAAATCATAATATATTCTTATATTTTTTTGCCAAATTTTTTAAAACATTATTTAATACAGTATCGTCAATTTCTCGAGAAAATAATTATGGTATGTTTTTAATGGATTTAATTGAAAAAATCGAAGTTTATTTTCATCCATTTTTATATCAAATTCTTTGATCACTAATTATAATGTTTAGTTATAATTTTGCAACCAAAGTTGTTGGTTTTTATCAAATATATGCATTAATTCATACCATTTTTATTTTTTATACAATAATACATAAAAGTTGATCTAGATTCATTAATTATTTATAACAAAATCATAAAAACATTAAAAAATCACATTGAAGTTTAAAAAAATCAGTTTATTTGGATTTCAATTTATTTTAGTAGCCCGCAGATGTTAAAAAAACAAACAGTCTTTTTTTTTTTCAGACTGCAGACGTTTGGTCCACCTCTTTTACTGCAGAGATCTACAGATGTGGTCTGCAGACTGCAGACATTTTGCCTCAGAAAAAACAAACAGCACCTTAGTCTATCTTCGGATGGTTAACGACATCCTATCACAAGAGTTTTAGCTTTTCAGCTATAAATGTTATGCACAAACTTATCAACGACAACCTTCCAAGGGTCAATACAATTTATGTCTTCCCCTATCGGTAACCTAAGATAAATATAAAAAATAAATAAATAAATAAAACAGAAGGTGAATAACAAAACACCCAATAATTTCTACAAACTCCACTACCTGAAAAAAAAAAAAAAGTTCACAAACTCCATTAAACAATGTTAAATATATTTCTCCAACATCCACTTGCATTACATAATGTCATTAATCTACATAAAAGAAGTAAGAGATCTTTATAGCTATATTACTTACACAAACTCCCCAAACGCAATTGTTACATGGGCCTCATCTGAAGTAACACAGAGGCCCCCTATATCTATAATGAACTCAAATAAAGATAACGGTTCTCCTTAATGTAAACAACATTTAATAAAAAAAAACTTCGTTAGTCATGGGCATTAACTAAAACAAAATCCCTTAGAGAAAATAAGAGCTGCTTTGACCCAACCACACAAGTTGGGTCCAAAATCCATCTTGCATATAACCTCAGTTAGGTGCTGTTTGTTTTTTCTGAAGCAAAATGTCTGCAGTCTGCGAACCACATCTGTAGACCTCTTCAGTAGAAGAGGTAGACCAAACGTCTGCAGTCTGAAAAAAGAAGACTGTTTGTTTTTTTAACATCTGCGGGCTATTAAAATAAACTGAAATCTAGATAAACTGGTTTTTTTATACTTCAAAGTGATTTTTTAATATTTTTATGACTTTGTTATAAATAATCAACGAATCTATATCAACTTTTATGTATTATTGTATAAAAAATAAAAATAAAAATGATATAAATTAATGTATATATTTTATAAAAACCAACAACTTTGGTTGCAAAGTTATAAGTAAACATTATAATTAGTGATCAAAAAATTTGATACATAAATGGATGTAAATAAACTTTGATTTTTTCAATTAAATCCATTAAAATAGTACCATAAATATTTTCTTGAGAAATTGACGATATTGTATTAAATAATGTTTTACAAAATTTGGCAAAAAAATATAAGAATATATTATGATTTTTTTGTCATATTTATATAAACAACTTCAACGACTATTATTATAATAAATTTTTATTTATAAATTTATCAAAAATATAATGTTTGTATCGTCGAACGTTTTTTTAAGTTTTGTATTTTTTTTTTTCAAATTGTTCATCATTAATAAAGTTGGAAAAAATATAAATTTAAAAAAATAAAAAAAAAACTTGAAAAAAATAAAGATATATATGTTTTTTTAGGCTAGAAGATGTCTGAAGATATTAGAAGACTCTGGTCCACGTCTGCGCCAAGAAGAGGGCGCGCAGACATTTTTAGGTCTGCAGTCTTCAAAAAAACAAACAGTCTGCGAAAGCTAATGTATGCGCGTGGTCTGCGCGGCGCAGAGAGAAGAGGTCACGCAGATCTGCGGACAAAAAACAAACACTACCTTAGTTACTCCTAAGACAAAGAATAAGACAAAGAATCATAAGCCTTCCCTAAATCCAGATTGAACACCATTTTGATAAACTTTAAACCATACGACTATCATTTTCAACATTAAAGGACCATCAAGAATTTGACAACATTTGATGGAGTTCGGTTACTCGGCACTAACAACGTTGCTAACACCGTCTGCAAACATATTATTTAGAATATTACCAACAATTTTATATTGGCATGCAATTAGACTAACCAAACGATAGTCTCGATGAACTTCGAGTCTCAGATCTTATATGAAGCGAAGGGTTGCACATTTTTATAATGACAAAAGCAGTCTAAAACTACCTAACAAGGTTCACCACATCCTCGTGAACCACCTCCCAACATCTTTAAAGAAAACTAAATGTAAACCCATAATGTCCTAGAGCTTTATCAACCCTATAATCCTAAATAGCTTTATTTATCTTTTTTTTTAACTGGCAAATCTAATCTACTCTTAAACTCTCATCTAGTTTCATCTATGTCCATGACGAGACTTGAACCCTCGATTTCAAAGAGAGAAACATAATCTGATACCGTTGAGCTAAAAGCCTACCACGAAAGAAATGCAGCTCAATAAAAGAAGCTTGCTAAAAATGAGACGATTAAACGCCCCTAAAGTAATAGAAGATCGATAACCTTTGTAAACAAAATTGAAGATTAATAGAATAGGATTTCCACACTAGAGTAGGGTCCATTCGCCATCCACCATGATGCCATACTAATGCAATTAATTTGTTTAAATATTTATTCAATTGGTTGTCGACTCATGATGAACTAAAAATTTAATGGTGAAATCACAATTTTAATATGTGCAGTCAATTACACATAATGCATCAATAAACAAATGATAAAAGTTTAATCTCGCCATGATATACTAGTGCATGTAGGTACTTTAAAAAAAGTTAAATTAATTCTTGTAATTACGGAGTATTATCTTTATTATGACTTAGATTTATTTCTTTTATTATTGTTATAGATTCTAACTTCATGGGCCAAATTGCCTTTAAGTATTTGGGCTGTGGTACGCACATTAAGCCCATAATTTCAAAAACTATGTCAGTTAGGGCTCCATAATTTACCTAAGTTCTAAAATTTAATCTTTCTCTCTCAACAACGAACATATTGAGCTTTCAGACTTTACAGAAATGGAGTACGTGAGCCCTGAAGGACTCCGTTTGGATGGACGACGTCCCCTGGAGGTGCTGAGTTTTCTCTCAATTCTCTAAGTCTCATCTAAGTCTACTTTACTTTATCGAATTTCGATTTATAATTTATGTTCGTTTGCTTGGTTTTGATCACAGATGAGACAGCTTCGAGCAGAATTAGGAGCTGTTTCCAGAGCTGATGGGTAGGGTTTATGTGCTTAGTAGTACTACATTTTGCAGAAGACGAGAGTAACGCTATTCGAGAAAATTCGAATGGGTTTTCGACTTTGGTTAAGTTTGGCTGAAATTGCTTAATTTTTTCTGATGGCAGGTCGGCAGTTTTTGAGATGGGTAACACCAAAGTCATTGCTGCTGTTTATGGCCCTCGAGAGGTCCCTTTCTGAATTGATTTTCTATTTGTTTTCTTCACCAAAG
This sequence comes from Lactuca sativa, assembly GCF_002870075.4. NCBI lineage: Eukaryota > Viridiplantae > Streptophyta > Magnoliopsida > Asterales > Asteraceae > Lactuca > Lactuca sativa. Next base: position 53,936,406 of record NC_056626.2, on the reverse strand, counting down.
CATGAAATGATTCTCAATTTGAGATGTAATGAAGATAGAAGTATTAACATCTAAAAGCACTCAAATTTCTTTTCTCCAGGTCCAACAAAGGAGCCAGCAATTGAATGATAAGGCACTGATAAGATGCGAGTATACCATGGCTAATTTCAGTACAGGAGATCGAATGAGAAAACCAAAGGGTGACAGGTATCTCTTCCACTTTTTTTAATAGTTGATACATTTCTTCTTCTAGAACATTTAAAGTTGATTATGATGTTTGTAATTAAAGTATTGACTACGAATAAATGCATAACAATACAGGAGATCCACTGAGATTTCTTTGGTTATTCGTCAAACAATGGAAGCATGTATACTGACACACCTAATGCCCCGTTCCCAAATTGACATTTTTGTCCAAGTTCTTCAAGCAGATGGAGGTAAGTGAAGACTAAAGGACTGATTAGTCATTTCAACCATCATGTTTGTTTCTTACATTTAATTTTTTCTATGTCTTTTTCTCAGGAACAAGATCTGCTTGCATAAATGCTGCAACATTAGCCCTTGCAGATGCTGGCATTCCAATGCGTGATCTTGTTACTTCATGTAGTGCTGGATATCTAAACAGCACTGCCCTTCTTGGTAATTAATTATTAATCTTTAATTATCCTTTTTTCCATGGTGATTATCATATAATTATGGTTGAAATTTGTAATTTGTAATTTGAAATGAACAGATTTGAATTATGTTGAAGATAGTGCTGGTGGCCCTGATGTTACTGTGGGAATTTTACCTAAGTTAGATAAAGTTACTCTTCTTCAGGTGATTCATTCAACAACAGTTTGTAAAAGTTAATAAAGTTTAATGATATTTTAAATGATTAGTTTTGTTTTTGGTAGATGGATGCAAAGTTGCCAATGGATATTTTTGAAAATGTGATGCAATTGGCTACAGAAGGATGTAAAGCTGTGGCAAATTATATCCGAGAAGTAAGAATCTTGATGAAATTATCATTTTTCATTTACATTTATTTATTTATTTATTTTTTCATTTCACTTCCATGATTTACAGGTGTTGATAGAGAACACAAAACAACTAGAAAATCGGCGTGGAGTATGAAAGATAATAATAGATCAAAAGAAGGAATGATATGAATTTTGTAAAATTTGAAGCTTTTTTTTTTTTTTTTTTGTAACATGTTAGAATTCAAAATATTTCCATTCAAAAACCAAAAGATATTCATATACCAAGATGAAGATTCAAGATTCAACTTAGAAATCCTAATGAAGAAGGCCAACTTTTTAGCTTACTTTATAACACATATGATAGAACACAATAAACACAAGATCCTATAACATGCAAATCTAATAGATAAAAAGATGAAAATATCTTAATTAAAATTAGAAAAGTCGCTGCAAAAAGTTGAAGGAACAACAAGAATCTCCAAGCGACCCATCCATTCTTCTCCTGCTTTCAAAGTAATCGGTTTCTCAATTACTGCTCCATCAACACAAACCATCTGTCTGTATTCTTCATCTCCTAAATCTGCCATTGCTTTTGATTTTTTCTCCCATGGATTCCACACCACTACACACACACACACACACTAAAATTAATAATGATGAAGACAATTAGTCAAAATATCCATAATCATATAAGCAATCTTACCAACGTCTGGTAGGCCTTCTTTTCTTAGCACATATGTCCGCTTCCTTTCATGATCAAGTACAGCAATGCAATTTGGCGAACTCAGATACACCCGTTCAAACTGAAATGCCACAACGGAATGGAATGGGTGATTACATTCCATTATTATGTTTTGTTGACATGGAGTTGCAGATTATGTAAATTAAAGTGATTTTAAAAATATAATGTGTCATTCCATTCATGATCAAGGACATAATTTCTTTTTCCTTTCCCCATGGAATGAAAATCAACCTAAGAGAAGGAATCAGTGTGAGGAATGCTCTATTCCATTCCTATGTGACAAACAAGCATGATCAAATCTAAGATTTACCTCGGATTCAAAGGTAATGGCATCTCCTTGTTCAGTAAACCGTTCTCTTTCACAAAGGTTGTCAAAGTAATCCATTGTTTCTAAACCTTCTACCCTCACTTCACTGTCAATCAAGAAATCGATCATAATCAAATTCAATATTTAAAAGCAAACAACTTTCGTACGATGGAATCAGGACAGGAATGGAATGGATGATTCCGTTGTGGTGAAAAACAATCTATTTGTTTCGTCTGATGGAATGGAACGGACCATTCATATGAAACTTCATTTCGTCTGATGAAATGGAATGGAATGACTCATTCCATTACCTTCCTTATTCCATTCCATTCCATCCAAACAAACAGACATTAAAATCTTTACATACCTTATGTCGGAAACAGATAGATATGAGTGATAAGCAAATGAGAAACTAAACGGCTTCCCATTCATGTTCCTCACACGCGATATCAAGCTCAGATTCCCATCCATTCCAAGGCACACTCTAAGCCGAAGTTCAAAGCTGAAAAAACATCATCTCAATTCAATTTTAACCTTAAAACAAAACAAAAAAGAAGAAACTTTACTTCATTATTTATTTTACAATGATAGAGCCCAAAGTAAAACCTGTGAGGCCAAGATTTGAGATCTTCTTCAGATGGTTTTAGTAGCAAATCAACAAACGATTTCCCATTTGAATCATTTGTGGGAAGAGGTGGAGGATCTTCATCAACAACCCAGATTTTGTTTCTTGCAAATCCATGTTGCTCAAGTGAACCACAGTTTCCAAACTGCATAATCACTTACAAAATTTCATCATCTTTTTGACCCCAAATCACACGGGTTTTCACAAGATTCATTGATTCATATACCTGAGGAAAACAGATTGGAATACCCCCTCTCATTGCTTTTGGAGCCTTCACATTCACCTGAATTTTCTCAAAAACAATAACAAGATTAATAATTCTATCAAGATCTTGCCAAAAAAAAAACATAAATTGTGTGTGTGTGGGTGGGGGGGGGGGGGGGGGGGGTGACCTTAGTACTAGTAAACAGGAGTTCTTGGCCTTGATCATTCCGCCATGAAATGACATGGCCACCCTGCAAGCTGACCTGGCACAACGAATTTGTATGATTTGGTAAACATTTCTAAATTTTTTCATCCAAAAGAAGAACAAAATCACTTCATTGATATGATCAAGAATTTATGGAAACAATGTTTATAAAATGGATCAAACCCTAGCCGAAGCGCCTTGTGGATTCCGAAGTACGATTTGATCGATTCCATTCCAGTCTTTGACTCTTTCAATTGCAAGCTTGGAATCCCAGATTGCTGCAGAATGCCCCATTTTTCTCTGAAATCCCACAAATTCTAGACTCTTGTTTCTTTATAAACCCTAATAATCACACGTTTTGCGCATGATAAATGTCGACATCATTCGAGAGGTGATGACAAGTGTCAAGTGACTTTGAGGTTTGAACAATAACTCATGTCATCTTTCTTGTGAATAAAAGGACACCCTTGTAATCTTGTGAAACAATCTTTAAAATCCCCAACTACTTAATTCAATTCAATTCTTTCCCAATCCAGTTTTCCTCATACTTCAACAAATTACTTTCTAAATTTGGAAAGATGTAGGAACCAGTGGCAAGCTGCAGATTCGAACTCCTACCTAAAATTCAACAAAAGGATCCAACGAAATTAGTCTAATGCAGCATAAAACTAGCAATCAGATAAAAAAAAATATCAAATGCAGAGAAGACTTCCATGAATAGAATCTTTTTTGAACAAAAACCAATTTCTTGAATCGAAATCCGAATGTCCTGTAAAAAACATACATGCATTCCATATTACCAAATCGAGAACTTCTCAATTCCCTAAAACTTTAAATCCGAAGCGTGATCAAGATCATTGCGATACAGTGAAAGTAACATATCGAGAGAGTATTTAAAAGTTCCAAAATATAGAAGTTCTAATAATAGAAAGGTAATAATAAAGAAAGAAAAACTCAAATCGAAACAAAACCCCATTTAAGGAATCAAAGAGCAATTAATGATCATATAAGGAGATGCATTTAGAATTAAGAAAGAGAAGAAGATAGAAGCGTTCACTTACATTGCTTGGTGGAAGATGTGAAAACTGTTTTGAGGAAAAGAGCTTCAATTGGAAATTGAGTAAAGTTTGGTACTTTTAGTTCTGGGTTTCTAAAATTGAGCAAAATCAAGATGGGTCAAGATTTGAAAATGCCAAAAAGGGGAAAGATTCAGTGATTCTATATTTTATTTGAACTTTTTGAGGGGCCAAAATGTTTGCAATCTGTTGAGGAAAACAGGACGATGAAGCTGGCAGTGATGACATCGTGACTTTATGGACCCCAGAGACATTTTCAAGGTGGTAATATATACATAAATAATAGACTAAAGTACAGACCAGTCCCTAAGTTTCGAAATATTTTATAGTTTTGGTACTTCAACTTTCAGTTTTACAATTTTAGGAAACAATTTTTGCGGTGTTAAATATCATCCATCAAGTAGTACATGATTTTCACATGGGTATTTTTGTCATTTCCCTAATATCACACTGCCAGGGGCATGACTCCTTTGACCCCTGCCATTTGTCGTTTTAGGATCAAACTAATCTTATATAAATGTATACTTTATACTGCTTAACTTATATTAATATACAGTTAATAATCCTCTTTAACACTAGTATTAATTTCAGTTGCACTTAAATATCTACCGACAACGTCATCACAAACACTCAATGTTTTGGACGATAGTTATTTGGAACCTCTGTTTTTAACAGGTAACTAAGTAGCAAAGTTTTTGTTTAATATATATGGTTAATGTAATATAAAAAAAAAAATCTTACATAAGATACAAGTGAATCTAGTGTATCATATTGGCAATTGAGATAATACCTTTAACTTCAACTATATGTTAACATAATGAATAATTCGTTATATTTGGCAAATAAAAGAATATAAGTTTCATTGATATGTCATAAAATTACAACACTTACATTGGAGAAAATGGAAGTCATCTCTCTAGGATAAAACGGAATACATAAACTAAACAAACCACCAAAAAACCCAACCAGACCAACAAAAAGTTCAGGTTTTGAACTTTTGCCTAGTTATCTAGAATGAAAGGCAGTTTCGATCTTGTACCTTGATACCTTCACCTCAACAATTCATGTATAATTTCAACTAAACAAGGACACGTCCCGGGATCAACCCATCCAACCAATTAACTGACGATTGGAAAACTGAAAATTTGATTAAATAAAAGAATAGTGGAGTGTTTGAAAAAAATAACCACGAAAATAGAACTTTCATAAAATGACCACGATTTCCACAAAGAGGGTCCCTGCGGAAATCGTTAAGTTCTGAGGAATTAGACACGTGGGGAAAAAGACAAAAAAATCAGGTTTGAGAAATGGTTCTGCAGAGAAGGCGAATCTAGGATTCAAACTCAAGGGTGTCCAACTTAATTGAGATAATAAAACTAACATGTTGAAAAATTTTGGTTATTAGTTCGGTTTGGTTCGATTCGTTTCGGGCCGGGTAGTGGTAAATCTAGAATTGGAACTACGATGTGTCCAACTTAATTGAGATAATAGGATATATGAGTAAAATAAATAGTTATCAAGATCAGGTTGCAAATAATATTCATCTAAATGAAATATGGTATTAGGTGTAATATTAAAGATCCTAACATAACCAAAATAAATAAATAATAACCTATCATGAATTTTTATATTTTAAAAGTATTTATAAGTTCGTTGTTATAATGTCAAAAATATTCAACATAGCTAGCTAAAAAGAATAATATACTACCATGAATTTTCATACTTAAAAAAATAATTTGTACGTTTATTGATTGTTAATTTTATCTTATGCATTACATGCTTCATAAAAAAAAGATAATCAAATTTAAGTTATTTGATAGTTTTAACACAAATCACAAATATAGCTTTTACAAATACAAAATAAATAAATTAATAAAATATAAGATATTACAACTATTAGGTAAAAAAATGATAAAACCATACTTGTACAATCGGTTTACTGACTATTTGACTAGAAACAACATACTGCCATTGTTTGTTTATTTATTTTCTTTAGTACATTTAGACAAGACTTCTATTATCCTACTTTGTGTCTTCCCCATAAACTCACTTATGTTTTCTACAATACAAACTCAATAACTCACCCACAACACAAGATAAGAAAGAAATACTTACAAGGTATTCAAGAATCAAAGAACAACTTCCGAACAAAGTAAAGAGGCGAGATGGCTAAGGCACCGAGGAAAGTGGCAGAGGGGCGAAGAAGAGGGGTAGAGTCGTCCGTGGGCAGATGGTGGTGGTGGCGTGGTGCTTTCCCCATAAGCTTCAAATACCGAAAATTTGTATTTCTTGTTTTTTTAGGGTTTTATGTTCCCATCTTCTATAGTTATGATATCTATTATTACAATTTTATGAGATCACAAATCCAAAATATTTGGATAAGTAGCATCTATTAAGATTTGCTTAATTTTGTTAACCATCTTAATATTAATTAGTTTCCTTTTCCCCTTATTTTTAGTGTCAAAAATCAAAATGATATATCAAATCTATAAAAACAATATCAATTTTGTTTGTTGACTTTCCAGATCTGGTATTCAGGTGTCTCTCCTATAATCACAAGGGTGTCCAGTTGAAAATTATAATATAATTAGTGAAAGAAAAATCTGAACAAGGGGTGTCCATGGACACCCTTAAGCATAAGGTAGGCTCGCCTCTGAAGGCATCTGCGGAAATGTTGAATGTTCTGTGGAAATTGTCAATGCTCTGCGGAACCAGTAGCCGAAAGCACTAAATTATGTTCGACATTTCGCAGAGGACGGATCAGAGCAACCCTCTGCAGATCTATTCTTCATGGGCCTCGGAGGAAGTGTTCTTCGCTAAACAATGGTTAAAATCGATTTTGGTTGTTAATTTAACGATGTTTCACACCTATTTATCACATATCATTGATTCAATATAACCATTTAAGCTAACAATGATTAAAATCGATCGATTTCAAGTCCACCGGCAAAGCTTTCCAATCGATTGAGAGTCCGTTTCTTCTTCTTCCATAGCAAAGCCCATCGAATCTGCAATGCAATTTTTTATGTGGTTTTACTATTTTACCCCTGTCAGGTTGTCACGTCACTTCCTTAGAGAGAAAACCCTTCCACAAAGGGTAAAGGTGTTATGCATAGCCCCTCTCTGTGGAAACTTTGGTCATTTAATGAAAATGTCATTTTTCATGGTTATTTTTTTCAAACACCCCCTCCCCCTCTTTTTTTTTATCATTTCACAAATTTGAAATCGATATTAGATAAATCAACTGTATAATTAACGAACCCTGTTTTAGCAATGAGCAGTAGTGACTATGGTTTCTATTAGTCCAAGACATGTGAGTTATTGATGCCCTTCCGAGATAAAAATAATCATTATTCATTGGAGATTCGAGGAGTATGGAACCAAGAAATCATTATTATTATATACTTATAAAAGAAGCATTTTTTCTTTAACCACATTCATTTGAAACTCCCATGTATTTTTCCTTTCACCACATTCATTTGAAACTCCCATGACTTTTCAATTTCTTTCTAATAATAGTTATAATTTGGTTAATTAGGTTAAATAAATATCAAATCTAAAGTGTAATCATATATAAACTAAATCTCAATATTAAAATAATATATTTATTTCTACTTATAAAGTTATGTTTTTTAACTTTTAACATATTATACTTAATTTATTAGTTTTAATATATTGTTAGATGTAAACCGTTATCATTTTAAAGATATAATTTTGAAATAATTTGTATAAAATATTTAAATTATTAATTTAAATATAACATTTCAGGGTCAACTTAAATATAAATTTTAGTTTAACTTAAACAACCCAAAGAATATATTTTGTAAATAGTTAAAAATGATAAATTGTAGTGTCTTTCTAATAATGATTATAAGTTGGTTAATAAAGTTAAATAAATATCAAACCTAAAGTATAATCATAAAAAAAAAACTAAATTTCAATTTGAAAATAATATTTTTACTTCTACTTATAAAGTTATATGTTTAACTTTTAACATGTTATACTTAATTTATTAGATTTAATATGCTGTTATATATAAACCATTATCAATTTAAAGCTACAATTTTCGAACAGTTTGGATAAATTACTTAAATTGTTGACATAAATATAACATTACAATGTCAACTTAAATATAAATTTCAGTTCCACTTAAAAAACCAAAGAATATTTTGTAAATAGTTAAAAGTGATAAATTTTAGTGATAATGCAAAAATTAAGTTGTAATCTAAATTTAACTAAAATATTTCCTAAATATATTTTTATAATCATTAAAAGTTTTCAAATAAGTAGCTTAAAATAACTTACAATAACAATAGTTAAAAATAACTCTATATAAATGATCATACTATTACCTTTAAAATCAAAAAATAATGTTTGATGTTTAAAATAATTATAATGATAGAAATTAAAACATTAAGCAAATAAATTTTAAAAAAAATAATTAACAATAACAACAACTATAAATAACATTAAACCATATATTATATTTAATTTTGTTCATGTGTAAGTCGCGGGTAGAAGTCATTCAAACGATTGAGTTTATGAATTTATAATATATATATATATATATATATATATATATATATATATATATATATATATATATATATATATATATATTATCATATAATTCAAAATAATCTATATATTATATCAATTTAATATAAAAATTATTATAACAAATTTAACAACAATGTTAGTGTTTTTTAAAAAAAAAAACATATATTTGTAAAGACTTTACATATATAGGTGTTTCTGCGCAACGCGCGGGCATTCGCCTAGTATTAAAATAATAGTTGCATGTATGTGAAAAATTAGAAGTATAGGTCCCAAAGCTATAAAGTTTTACATAATTTAGGTATCATTCTTGTAATTTATTTAAAAAATATGAAGTCTAATTCAAAATGAATTCTACTCATAACTTGAAAGGATTAGGTAGCTTAGTTCATTGTTTATTTTGTGTGCACCATTTTTTTTTACTTCACGAGAATTTTTCATTTTTTTGACTAATTTTATGTTAAGTTATTATACAATTTAAAGAATTAACATTTCTACATTACAACATAAAAACGTCGGATTACAATGTTTATATGATAACCCTTAAAAATGCTAGTCTGTTTAAACATCCTAACAATATATTTTAATTAAATCAAAATGACAGTCTTAACAAAAATGAATTCAAATTTCAAAATTAGCAAAAGACTAATTGGATTTAAATTAATAAACATATTGTCCGCGCCTCAGAGTTCAAAGCTCATTAAAATAGTTTTACATTGAATTTCTTGAATATAAATATATAATAATCTTGAAGAGATGAAGAGAGCACATAGAAATGAGTATCTTTTGGTATGCGGGATACTCTCGTGTGGGTTGATGTTCTTTTGTCACATCAAAATTTTGTTACATCAAAATTATATTATCATTTTCTTTATTTTTTTTACAAGTCACAACAATAATAGTTAAATGACACAATTGTTACAAATCAAGTCAACAACCAGGTTACATTATTGAAATTAACAGAAATGTAACAAACCGAACAATATAATTTTTACTTGATACAAATGTGGATGTAGAAAATCATGTAGATGTATGTCAATATACTCAATATAGTATTTTAAGACAAAATTTCGATATTTTAGAGGCTATTTGATATGGTTTTTACTAGGTTTGATAAGAGGTTGAGTCAGACTCGATTAAATTCAAATTATTTTATACAACAATTATAAGTATCTGATTCAGTCCTAGACATAACTTATGTTGACTCAATCAGGTCTTACCTTAATCGGACCTGATTTAGTTTTAGACTATCAAACAACCCCTTAGTATTATAGTCATTAGAAGTCTATCTTGAGGATACAACCATTACAATTCAAGTTCTTGCACAAGAAACTTGAATTCTGATGAATCTCCTATGATTTTATTGGATTTTTAGGATAAATGAGAGGGATAATATGGTTGTATGTATGGGAATATGTTGCCAGAAAAAGATACTTGGTTCGTTTATGTTGCTTTTTTGTACACCGGTTTTTGATAGTTTAATTAACCGTTAGTGACAGTTAAATGATGACATCAAACTATGGCTTTATGCAAAAATACAACAAACAAAAGGATTGTAGTCCAATTGTAACACATGTTTTCCAAAATGGATTAGTTAAGGGCAGAGAGGGATCAAAAGTAAGGTTTTTGGGAAAAAAACATTGTGCCACTATATGGTGGATGGTGTGTCACGACGTGGCAAGCCAATTTCAGGAACGCTCAATTGGATGCTCGCCACGACGTGACAAGAGGTAGACCATGACGTGGCAGCTGCTGTAGACCAAGCCCATGAAGATTAGGGTTTCTTCCATATTTAAAGACTCAAACTCCAAGTTTAGTGTATTCCTTTCAGCCTCCAATTTCCCATTTGCAGGGGTAAAGCTTCAACATTTTATTTAGGGGGCTAGAAATATAATATGTATAAAAATCGGTGAGCAGGGGGCCTCAGCCAAAATTTTATATTTTCAGGCCTAATATGTATAAAACTAAAATATAGGGGATACTTCTAACCAAAAAATCAAGGGGGGGGGGGGGGGGCACAACCCCCTGGCTCGCCCTAATAAAGCTCCGCCCCTGCCCATTTGATAAACCCTAGCCCCTTCTCTCTTTCCCCTCTCCTCCTTGTTATATTTTGTGAAAGTGAAACATTTTGGGTGCTTGAAGGAAGGTCGTCATCTCTTGAAGCTTGAGTGTGTGTCCCCAGAAGAGATCTAGCATATTGAACATCATTTGGACCTTTATAGTATTCATGTTCCCAACTTTGTGGCTTTATCTTTCTAGATCTAGAGTTTCATGGCTTTTCATGTCCCTTTCATGACGGTGGTTAGAGTTCATGGAATCCAAATAAAGCTTGCAACTTTAGCTACCTTGGATGTCCATGGAGTGTTCTACCTTGTAGATCTAGAATTTGAGTATGGTTTGGAGTTATGCATGAGTTAAAGGTCACATTTTGATATTTTTTACCGAGTTTTGGTGGAGACATGCATTGGACATGCATGTCCATAAAGTATTGATTTTTATGACTTATCTTGGTGAAATGAAGCCCTCTTTAAAGCATTATAAGTTTTCTTAATGGATTAAGTCTTTGTTGAGGAAAATGACTTATGCCAGTGACTACGATGTGGTGGAGTCCAACTTCGCGATGTTTTGTCAGGAATGCCCACGACATGGCCAAGGAGGGTCCATGATGTGGCGATGTACTGCATGTCATCTATTTTGTCATGTTATGCCCACAACATGGCTAGGTAGTCTCCACGTCGTCGTGGTTATTGACTTGGTTGAACGTTAACTTTTACTGACCGTTGACTATTAACTGTTGACCAATGAGATATAAGAAATCAGAGGATGAATTGATTCTTACGTACCTTCAATGCTCTGGATAACATACGGAATTCGTCGAAGGCCCAAGAAAATGTCGGAGAATAACGCAACCATCAGAAGATGCCTCCCCCACCGGGTTCACGGTGTCGAGCAACGTTGGAGCTGAAGGAATGATCCCTTTCTCGCTAGTTTATCACCACCTCTTTATCTCAACGAATACTCCAGTGAGAGCTTCAATGGACTCCATAGTCTGGTGGTGCCAGCCTCCTCATCTCTGACTTCCTCTTGATCATGGCACTCTTTCATACCTCTCTCTCTTACTCCCTCTCTCCCTCTATCTTAACGCCTAAGGACAGACATACTCTTCATTATATCTAAGGGTTTGTTCCTTATATAACCCGATGATGCAGGTAAGCAACAAAAGCAGGAGACAACTCCCTCCCTCACGCTCTGTTGCTAACAAGGAGACCATATGCTTAATTTTTGCAGATAGGCATAAATAGTCCCTAATGTCTGGTCACCTTACACGTATAACCCCTTCACCCTAAATTTCATTCAAATTAAGTTTCTAAAATGTATCAAAGGACCCTCTTATTTCATTCTTCTTAGTTAAGGTCATTGTATTGTAGATATATTATTATTATTATTATTATTATTATTATTATTATTATTATTATTCAATTACTTGACTATTAGATGGCAACAATCTAATATATATATATATATATATATATATATATATATATATATATATAGAGAGAGAGAGAGAGAGAGAGATTAAAACTCTAATAATTCTCCAATTATATAAATGTATTCTAAAAATTTATATTCCTTCATAGAAATAAAGAAACAAAAATCAGATGTTACAGAGGCCCATTTTTTTATGATATCTTGGGTGAGGCTCGTGGGCGAGGCATGTTTATACATTTGTTAGGTTTTGATCGTGGTCTCGCTTTTGGTGTTAGTACGCGAGGTTGTCAATGACTACAGTCGGTCGTGGATTTCGTATTTCAATTTAATAGTAGGACGACATGGGACTGGGAAGATCTTGGACATATCGAAGTTGCGAATTTTCGGTCAGCATGACCGATGTACGAGTTAATGAAGTCATAATTGTTGGGGAACATGTTTGGATTCACCCTTATTTTTGAGTTGAGGTTGTCGGCATTGGTGGTTGGTCATGGAGTATGTTTTTCTAGTTATCAGTAATATGGTGCGAGGTCGGGGAGGTTTCAGCAAAGGCATGACCGTGCACATTCCTTCAGATTTTATGTTATTGGATTTTAGGATACTTTGATTTCTGACTTATACTTTTGAAACAATGTTTTGTATACAATTATTATGTTTGGGTTGTTTTTGTTGGATTAGTGTCTAAGTCCATAACTATTTTGGTATGTACTTGACCCGATGGTGCATGGTCCTTTTGGGTTGCCTTCACCAAAGCAACTTGATAGGATGAATTATGGAGAGAAATGATTAAATATGATATATTAATATATTATGGTAATAATATATTAAAGGAGAAATCATATTGTTTAATTAATATTAGTCAATAATTAATTGGTAATTAGTTTTGTGACTAAAAGAGATTAATTAAACTTAAGGGATTGGAATTGTAATTATAAGATAATTGCAATTGGGCCATGGATAGCCTTATAATAAGGAGTGGACGAATTCTATGGGGAAGCCCATATGAAATCGTCCAAGGCCTTAAGGAAAGGGCTCCATGGGTTGCTTAAGGCTTAAGCAACCAAATTAGGGTTTCCTTGTTAGATAACCCTAATAGCCTCACTATAAATAGAACCCTTAAGGCTCAAAAACGTGGGGAACTTCTTTTCTAGGGATAGAACACGTTTTGGGCAGCCTCTAACCTCTCTCCTCTTCATCCTCTTGCTTATGGTGTTTGTGAGCCATTAGAGGAGTGACACTTGTGACTCTAAGCCTTCCAAAGTCAATTCAAGGAGGAATTGGGATTGTTATTGCTACATAACAATCAAGGTAATATCTTAAACCTAATTATATGTTAATATTGATTTCCATATGCTAGAATTAGGGCTTATAGTCTTGGATTCAAAGCATGTACAATAGAGAAACCTAGATCCAAGCATTAGGGTTTGTATGAGCACATAGGATGTCTTATGACCAAAACCCAACAGTGGTATCAGAGCCTAGCTTGGTTTCAATTGTATTGATGCATTGCATATCTGGAAAATTCGATTTTTTTGGATTCTGGAGGCTGGACTCGCCGAGTCCATGCAGACTCGACGAGTCCAAGCCTGACTCGACGAGTCAACTCGTCAGATGGAGGTTATCTCGGTATTTCTTGTTGTTTTTGCATTGGGATATTTACCTTATCGATCATCACTAGCACACGAGTTGAGGTTTGCAACCTATCGTGTTGACATTATTTGGTTTCTGTGCTGTTCCAATTGAGTTAACTATGCATGTGAGTTCTATGAATTCTCATTTTGAACGCATAAAAGGCAATGCACCTTAATCAATGAAAGGTACATTGATAGGAAAAGGTGAGCTGCTTAACTACTTGGAAGACGTGGTGGGCAGCTGTGCTACCATAAGGCAAGAAATCGAGATCAAGAAAGTTCGATCCATATGAGTTTGAATTTGTCGTAAACTTTGGTTTTGACAAATTCACATGGATAGGAACAAATACACCATTAAATCTAAGTGTCATAAGATTTCCTCCTTCATGAAAATGATTGTGAGGAAATGCTTTCACTAAGAAATATTTTAAGAAGATAGTGATTGTAAAATTGCATTCTCGAATTCGATTATGGTTACGGTATCCCTTTCCATAATTTGAATTGTGAGGTTTGGAAATTGTTTACACACACATATAAACTATCTAAGGCAAAGGTGTATAAGTTCAAGAAGCATTGATAAAAGATTATCAAAGCACTAAGTATTAGAAACATGAACTTAAGAAATTCAATAAATATTGTTTTTCTGAAAGTTAAGCTGTTTCTGAATACATGTCGAAGCTAGTGGGAGCATAAGTGTTATGTTTTATAATAATCATCATGATAGCGGGAGCATAAATGTTATGATTATATGATTATTAAGGCACATATTGAAAGTTGGCAATATTAATTATAGAAAACAAGAGTTATACCTTGCAAAGTCGTAAGGGTTGTAAAGTTGTTTTGCTATAGTTAAGGGAGAGAATATTATGCTTCATTTCAAATCTAAAGGCTTAGGTTGTGGAATGTTAATAAGATTTAGTCAAAGGTACATAGTGTGTTCTTAAAATTTCGATTATGATTACGGCATCCCTCTTCACAATTCGAATTTTGAGAACATAGCAAATAAAACATTATGCGTCGTGTCCCATACACTCCGGGTATAGGATCGATTGCAAATGCTTTAATGTTTGACCATTCTAAAATTTTCCAAATGTCGAGCACATTTAGAGGGAAAAAGGACTAGAATCGGTTTAGACTAAAATAATTAAACAACTATCAAAGGACAATCCAAGTTCGACGAGGATTGGTTGCTTGTGAGTAATTGGAAGTATAGTATTGGAAGATATGGAAATGTTTTCAAATTGGATGGACCATATCGACATTATTAGGAATAGATAAGATTCTATTAAGAATAAGTTGTCATATGGAACATATGGAAGTGTTTCCATATTGGGAATGAATATTAAAAGATCTATGTCTAAGATTAGAAACTTTTATGCAAAAGGATGTTCAAAGGAAAGTACTTTGAGTGAGAGACATCATATCTAAGGAATTGTCTTGTAACAATCTCCGATAGAGGACTCTGTAATATCATTGGCAATAGTCTTTGTGACTTTGGTGCAGCGACATTACAAAAGGACCATTGCATACAATGTTAGAATCTAGCATATTTTATAAGTAACAAGAATTTGATATTCTCACACTTATGAAAAAGGATTTGGAGTTGTGAAATGAGAATGATTGGAAATGTGTTCAATGTGATCTATTTCACAAAGTAAGAACCATAGGTAAACATTGTGTGCATGCTAAGAGCATGGGACAAGTGTAATAATTCAAGTAAGAAGTTGATTACCCGAAACGACAAATAATAAGTAATCGATATGGTGATAAATAAAAGGAGTTTTATTTATACTCAAAGGTTTGAGGCCATATGGGATTAGTATTATTCTTGTGTTTCACATTTGCATGTTTTGACTTCCAGAATAATTTAATTGGTTAAGAACAGTCAAATTATTCGAACGGGCCACAGTCGTTCATATGTTGGAAGTAGGTATGAATGAAGACTGTCGTGAATTGGTGTGTGGATTGTCTAAAAGAGTATTAGACATAAGCAAATGTTTGTTGCAACGTTCATGAGTGCTTATGAATATGATTTGAGCATTGGATTAAACCCACGCTCACTTGGATCACTCCAGTAACTTGGTGTTATAAAACATATTGTTGTGTGTGATTCGGTGCGTGAGTGCAAGCGAGCATTGTATCAAAGTTTATCCGTTCCTTCTATCCAAAGTAGGATAAAAGCGATATCTTTGGGCCCCTCGATGGTTTAGTGATGACAAACGTAAATGCTCGGCCGGGCTAGGGCTAATTTGATTTGTTCAATTAGTCAGTCGTCATAAATTGGAAGTCGAGAAGTAGTACAAAGAGAATGATTTGAAATCATATCTCATATGATATCTAGAATGGAAGAATATATGATCCCTTATCTAAGGACACGCGTATCTGATGATATCTAGAATGATCAGAGTTGACAGCGGCTTTGGAAAGCTACGATTGCAGATCAGGATCTGAAGTCATACGCAGAATAGTTATTAGACTTATTCAAGTAGGAGACTGTTGGATTAGTGTCTAAGTCCATAATTATTTTGGTATGTACTTGACCCGATGGTGCATGGTTCTTTTGGGTTGCCTTCACCAAAGCAACTTGATAGGATGAATTATGGAGAGAAAGGATTAAATATGATTTATTAATATATTATGGGAATAATATATTAAAGGAGAAATCCTATTGTTTAATTAATATTATTCAATAATTAATTGGTAATTAGTTTTGTGACTAAAAGATATTAATTAAACTTAAGGGACTGGAATTGTAATTATAAGATAATTGCAATTGGGCCATGGATAGCCTTATAATAAGGAGTGGACGAATTCTATGGGGAAGCCCATATGAAATCGTCCAAGGCCTTAAGGAAAGGGCTCCATGGGTTGCTTAGGGCTTAAGCAACCAAATTAGGGTTTCCTTGTTAGATAACCCTAATAGCCTCACTATAAATAGAACCCTTAAGGCTCAAAAACGTGGGGAACTTCTTTTCTAGGGATAGAACACGTTTTGGGCAGCCTCTAACCTCTCTCCTCTTCATCCTCTTGCTTATGGTGTTTGTGAGCCATTAGAGGAGTGACACTTGTGACTCTAAGCCTTCCAAAGTCAATTCAAGGAAGAATTGGGATTGTTATTGCTACATAACAATCAAGGTAATATCTTAAACCTAATTATATGTTAATATTGATTTCCATATGCTAGAATTAGGGTTTATAGTCTTGGATTCAAAGCATGTACAATAGAGAAACCTAGATCCAAGCATTAGGGTTTGTATGAGCACATAGGATGTCTTATGACCAAAACCCAACAGTTTTTTGAAAAATGAAAATTTTTACTCTGATTTTGGGGATGTTATGCAATTTAGCCTCCATCTTCCCATTTGATAAACCTTATCTCTTTCTTTATTTCACCTCTCCTCCTTGTCATATTTTGTGAAAGTGAACCATTTTGGGTGCTTGAAGGAAGGTCATCATCTCTTGAAGCTTGAGTGTGTATTCACAACGTGGTGGAGTCCAACTTCATGATTATTTTGTCCAAAAATGCCCACAAAGTGGCGATGTACTGCATGTCATCTAGTTTGTCATGTTATGCCTACGACATGGCCAAGAGGTCTCTACGTCGTGGTGGCTATTGACATGGTTGATCGTTGACTTTTGTTGACCGTTGATTGTTGACCAGTTTGACCTTGAGTAAAACTTGGAGGATTTGGATTGTTGATTGGGGATTTATCTTTTTTGGTGTTAGTGGGTTCGTAGTTGTAACATCCCAAGTTCCAAAGCAAGAGATCGGGGGTGTAAAGTCTAATTGGAGGTTTGGACTCGGCGAGTTGGAAAGGTAACTCGGCGAGTCGAGTCGCGTGTGGATCACGTGAATAAGTGACCCGACTCGGCGAGTCGGAGGCTAGACTCAGTGAGTCGGTGTTGGAATAAGAAACCCTAATTTTTTTAGGGTTTGCACCCTATATAAGGAACCTTAAGCCCCACCCCAGCCTCTTTAGCACCCCCTTTGATGTCCAGAAGCTTTCCCCATCGATTTCAAACCCTAATTTGAGAGTGAGAAGGATTTAAGTGTGTTTTGGAGCTTGGAGAAGAAGGATACTTGAAGCAAGAGTTGGTGGGGTCATAGAGGAGCTAGGTGGATCTGATTTCCTTGCTTGTTGGCATCATATTGAAGGTAAAAAGTTGTTGCCTTGACTTTGTTGTGCTTAGAATGTTCATGGATGAAGTTTTAGGGCCAAATTGTCATATATGAGTCTCTTTTCGAGTATTGGGGTTCAGATATGGGGTTGCTACTACAGATCTAGACTGTTCTTGACTCATGAATCTAGAAAGTGATAGCTTTGGGGGTTGATTGAGAGTGTCCTTGCCTTAAAACTTCATTTTAGCTTGATTAGAGCTTGTTGAGCCTTGCATGCACGTAAAGTTGGAAACTTTACGTGTGAATCTGGCCATAGGAGTCCAGATCTATGTATTGGAAGCAATGGAATGGCATGTGATCGTCTGAATGAAGATGTCACGTGTGGACTCGGCGAGTTGGAAAAACAACTCGGCGAGTCTGTTGAAGATTGCATTGGACTCGGCGAGTCTGTTCTGGGACTCGGCGAGTCTAGTCGTGGAACCATAACCTTTACTGGTTAAGCCATGAATCGGTGAGTCGAGAGACGACTCGGTGAGTTGAGCAGGATGGGACTCAGAGATTGTTGAACTCGACGAGTCTTGGGGCGAATCGGCAAGTTGAGTCGTGATATGGGAGTTTTTGAGTATGGGAACTCGAGGAGTCGACGGGTCGACTCGGCAAGTAGGGTCAACCAGGAAGGTTGACTTTGACTTGGACCAAGGGTTGACCAGTTTGACTTCCAAGGGTATTTCGGTAATTATTAGTATTTATTGGATTTGGTTAATTGGTAGTGTTCAGTGGTGGAGTTCGTGTCGGTGGTCGGAGCAGCGTGATCTTATCTCTTTAGTCAGCTATAGCAAGTGAGTTATCCTCACTATATCGACAGTGTCTGAGGCACCAAGGTCGGCTCTTTATCGGATGGGAATCCGGGTAGTTGTTTGTTATGTTATTGCTTTGCTATGTCTGCATCCTGGTAGTTAGGATGGTATATGTTAGAGACCTGGTTAAGGTCGGTATCCTTATATATAGGATGATGCTATGTTAGTGACCGGTTAGGTCGGTATCCTGGTTAGGATGTTGCTATGTTATGTGATCTGCTAGATCGGTTGATTAGTTAAGAATTGCTATATGATTATATGTTTATGTGCACATGGTTGTTGGACTGGGGTTGGGTTGAGGCGGGTCCTGCTTTGTGCTGTAGGCCAACATACCCAGGGCGGACCGGTTAGACTGAAGGCCCGGCGAGCGGTCCGAATAGGCTGAAGGTCCCAAGAGGGCGGACCAGACGTGCCGAGGCTCGGAGAGTGGAACAGACAGACTGAAGGCCCAGTGCGGGCGGGCCAGTCATACTGTAGACTCAGAGAGTGGACCAGGTAGACTGAAGGCCTGGTGCAGGCGGACCATTCACACTGTAGACTCGATATGCATGGTTGTTCTGTTTATGATATGATATGTGTATGGTATTGTGGTTGGTATTTTGGGGGTAACTCGCTAAGCTTTCGGGCTTACAGTTTCAGTGTATTGTTTCTGGTACTTCAGGAGACTGTGGCAAGGCGAAGGCGTGATCGTACCGCTCCTCGTGTCTATGATTTTTATGATATGGTTCTGGGAGATACTCTGATGTTTAAACTATTTTGAAAACAAGTGTATGAACTTAATGGTTTTTAAATGAATTAAAATGTTTTAATTTGGCTCGAATTTTATGGGTGTTACAGTAGTATTGATCAGTGCAAGGGGTGAGAGTAATGTTGTGCTTCTTCGCTTCTTCAGTTCAGGTGAGTTTCTCACTATGCCACGTATCCCATTGTATATCTTTTGCATGGTAGGATAGCGATACTATTAGGGTACGAGTATCCTAGTTGGCTAGGAGGACTCTATTTTATGCTTGGGCAGTACATGTGTCACACCCCAAACCGGAACGGCGGAAACGTTCTGGGGTGGAGGACGTCATGTACAGTATCACAACATAGAATAATAGTAAACAAGCAACAACATCATCCATTGCATTAATAATATAATTTAATACAAGTATGTTCTGTGAAGTTTATAAGACACAAAAATGTAAATCAAAATAAGAGATGAATCTTGAATGAGCTCCATCTTCTCAAAACCTGGCATCGGTACCTGTTTACTGATGACCTGAGAATACAAGTTATTTTGAAAGAGTTTATCAGCTTTAAAGCTGGTGAGTTCATAAGCATTTTAATGTCATCGTTTGTATGAAAATGTTTGTAAGCGTTTGAATATATAAGTTTGTAAATATTTGAAGTAAATGTTTGTATCTCCTATAAAATCCTATATTTTCTACTATAAGTAGCCTTCTACCAAGGCATCAAATATGTTGTATGTTTATTCATTGTAAAAGTGAGTATTTCTCCCAAATGTATCTATTATTAATAAAATATAGCTTTTACATTACCATTTATGTGAAATGATCACAAAGTAATTGTAATGGGGAAATATTTAAGTACTGTAGTATTATGTTATAATAACTACTGCTGTACTGATTGCCTTAAATTGGTTATTAAGGTATAATGTGATGGCTAGTTCCCATACTATACGCTCTCCCTGTCAAAAGATTCTGGGAACCAAACGCGACTTGAGAAACCGGGGGTTGCATCGTGTACATCCACATTAAAGTTATATGTAGGGATGAGAATTTGGCCCGAAAATCCGAACCGAACCGAAAACCGAACCGAACCGAACCGAATTAGACCCGAATAAGCAATTCGATTCGGTTTTCGGGTCTTATTCGGTTTTCGGGTTATTTGGTCCGGGTTACCCGAATAAGGGCTTATTCGGCCCAAATGGACCGAACCGAATATGAAAAGTCACATTTTTTTTCCATTTGTACAATTGCTTATTCGGTCTTGTGTTCTATCAATCGTTACCCAAATACCCACATAATGTTTAATGTTTAACTTATATACTTATAGATAGTTTTTAGGTGTTCCGGATGTTTAATGTTTAGTGTTTAATATGTTGCTTAATAACTATATCTTAAGATTGTAGTGGTTGGATTTTACATTTTATATATCAAGAATAGTTAATCCGTGTTATCCATGTTATTCGTGTTTATCATAAGCTACAAAAGTCATACAAAATACAATATTTATAATCACATTGTAAATGTTATTTGGGTTATTCGGCTCCTTAATCATCTTGTACATGTTATTTGGCTTATTCGGGCTGGAACCGAACCGAACCGAACCCGTATTGATTATTTGGTTCGGTTTTTGGTTCATACAATTACCCTTATTCGGTTTTCGGTTTATTCGGGTTCGGGTCGGTTCGGTTCGGTTCCGACCCGAATAACATCCCTAGTTATATGATCATGTATACCCAGTTTAACTATCACCTTTTGTTTAGAACAATGAGTTAGTGATTCATTGGTATAATTAGATCATGTAGTTGTTCCATGCTATAGCATCTTAGTATGTATTGTATGTATTAGTGTGGTGTATGTTCTCTCTGATTCTCATCATAGTATGTTCTTTTGTATAGTATATAATGTGTATGAATTGTATGTACTAGAGTATTGTGTGTTTTGTTTCTCGTTATAGTATTCTTTTAGCTTCTCGTTATAGTATTCTCTTAGTTTCTCATAATAGTATGTATTGACTCATGTATGAACTGACTCTTTGTATGTTTCATTGTACTAGAAGATAGTAAGTAGTATACCTCTAAACTATACCTATTATAGTTTACAAGAAATGTGGTTTGAATGACTTAGCAAGTTTATACACATTTGCTACCCAAAGGTGTTGGAAACTGAGATAAAAGCTTTATATCCACACACATATACATTATATATAACTAAGGATCAAACGACACTCGGACAAACAACAGGGTACTCTAAGTCCACAACCAAACAAGGAACATGAATTAAAGCGAGTTATCCGTCCTAAGTCCTTCAAACCTTACTTATATAAGTATAAATGTATTGGACATGATTTTGACAATATATAAATTTAAAGAATTTAAAGAAAAGAATTGGTAACTAAGAACAAGTTTTTTATAAGGAGTTTAACATGTAAAAGTGTAACACCGTAAATTTCAATACAATTTTTTCGCATTTTATAAAAACATAATTCATTCATTATTTATAAAAACATCATTGTTTAATACTCAATTCATAACATATATCAATCCCAAGATCTCATAACATAAAAATCCCGTATGTGTACTGATCAAGTTGGCGCCTTCCCGCGATCCTCACTAGTACCTGAAACACATAACACGAAACACTATAATCACAAAGCTTAGTGAGTTCCCCAAAATACCATATATAACACATATTAGCCACTCGAGGCTATAATTCTGTGGGTCCGTGCACCCAAACTCTGTGAATCCTCAGGTTCTATCTTTGTGAACCTTCCGGTTCTAACTCTGTAAACATGCACAGCATAAATCACATAGAATAATGCAGCGCAACACATAACACAAATATAACATACAAACAATGTATCACATAACTCCAATTACCTACTCAAGGTAAAGTATAGTGAGAAGACTCACCTCAGGCGTCTCGGTAAATCTCGTATTCGATAGAAATATTGCCTAGTCTCCGCCTATTCACATAAAGTAAATACTCTTATAAATATAACTCTCCAGACTAGACTCAACCTGCCATTGGCACCCTTGGAAGGGTAAAAGACTATTTTACCCCCCCTCTCTACACAAGTACTCCATTGTTGACCAAACCCTAAAAGTCAATAAAAGTCAATGGTTACACTTTGACCCTACTCGCCGAGTGCACCCTGGTGACTCGGAGAGTTCACACATGTTCTCTAACACTTTGTCCCGCTTGGCACGCCGAGTCCCTCCCTATGCTCGACGATTCATACCAGGCATGAATCGTGGGGCCACCCCGACTCAACTCGTCGAGTCTCAAGAACAACTCGACGAGTATCGCCTTGAACTCCAGTCCTCTAACCCCCTTCTGACTCGCTGAGTCATCCCCCAACTCGGCAAGTCTACTCACTGAGCAATTTACGTGAAACCCTAACCCTACTCGCCGAGTCCCAAGAACAACTCGGCGAGTTCATGCCATGCACAAACTCTCCTGGCCTCCTGAGGTCAGATCTTTTTCCCTAAACCATAGATCTGGCCTTCCCAAGCATGAATGTCACGTAAAGTCTGAAACTTGATGCTTGTATAACAACAACAAGGCATCAAAAGGATATCTAGTCCCAAAAATGGCAACCTAAGTCCAATAACCCCAAACTGATTCATAAAGCTCCAAGGGTTAAGGTCTCTGGACCTCTTTGAGTCCAGATCCAAGGCACAAACTCGAAGAGGGACCATTTGCTCCACATAATCACTCTCCAAAGGGGTTAGAAAACCTTAACTCTAATGATCAACACCAAAACTGAATGAGGTTCGAACTATTACCTCAAAACGAAGTCTCTGAACTCTGGAACTGCTAGAATCGCACCTCCTCTTTGCTCTTGGTGACCTCCTTCTTGCTAAACCAAAGGAACAAGGATCAAAAGTGACTTCTTCTTCCTCACAGCAATTTGGCTCACTTAGGGTTCTCTCAAGGGACTGGTAGCCGAAATGGGAGGCTATAAGTGCCCTTAAATAGGCTCCAAACCCGGGGGATTAGGGTTTCATTAAACAACATGGACTCGCCGAGTCCGGACGTGAACCCGGATGAACATCCGCGACCCTACTCGGCGAGTCTTGGCTCCAACTCGCTGAGTTCCTCCACAAACTCCAAAATTAAATAAATAAAATAATATACCTGGAAATCTGGATGTTACAAAAAGAGTTTCATAATCATTTTGAATTAATTTTGTTGACAAAACAGTTAAAAGTATAGTAAATCCATTTGTTTGATAGTTATAAATCACATGTGATTGATATAATAACTAGTATGATTCAACTTGTATTCCCCCCCCCCCCCCTATAAAAGCACTTAAAAACATTTAAAGGTTAATTAAGGGGTATGAACTCACCTGTAGTGAGTAATCTCGAATGAAAGATCGATATAAGATTGTTGGGTGTCAATTGGAGTCTTGAGCGCAAACGAATCCTATTTAACATATAATTACGCATATATGAATACAATTTGGGCTTATAACAACTAATTATTGAATTGGGACCACCTTAGGGACTAGCAAACACTTATATTGAAGTGTTACAACCATATATGATTGTATATAAAGGGGTATATGGCTATACAAGAGAGTGTATGGTCAATATACACCATATTTGTGTGTGTGCGGCCAACCGCACACTCCCCATGAAATGTGGATAACCTTCCTAAGTCCTTTAAACATTTCTTATATAACTATACATATATAAGCATGCAATTGACAATATAAAAGCATAAATTAAGTTTTGTAAAACCTTTGAACATAATTATTATCTAAGAAAAGATCGACTTGATGTCAATCTATAACACGGGTTGAAAGCATGGGTTTGATAAAACAGTTTAAGTATAAAGAAACATTTGTTTGAAACACAATTGTAAATGAGTTTGAAATGAAACATACAGAGTAAAATGAACAGTTTAATAAGGAGTTTTAAACATATAAAATGTTTATGAAAATCATTTGAAGGAAACTGTTTGGTAAAACAGCTAATGAGTAGTAAATCATTTGAATGTCGCTTATTAATCACGTGTGATTGATATAATAAATAGCATGATTCTACTTTTATCCCTCCCCATAAAACATTTAAAAACATTTAAAAACATTTAAAACATTGATTAAGGGGTATGAACTCACATGTAGTGAGTGGTACGAATGAACTGAAGACGTAGGATTGCTAGGTGTCAAGTGAAGTCTTGAACACACTCTATGATCCTAGTTAACATATAATATCACATATATGTATCAAATTAGTCTATAAACAACTAGTAAACAAGTCAAGACACCCTAGGACATGCTAAACACCTTTATCAAGTGTTATTAGCCTCTAGGATTGCATCTAAGTGTTGTAGGGAAAAGCTATTGTGTGTAGGGTTCAAGGAAAACTCCATAATGGAGTTCACGGCCCTAATGTCACCAACTAATGAGTTTACGGTCGTAAAATCATGAGTTTACGGTCGTAAGCTCATACTTACATGACCAATTGATGTTTGAGGCTCTATAAGACCCTAAGAAGCATTTCTACTTAATGACATGGTCTTTGGAAGAGTTTAGGGCATCATATAACTCCTTTTTAGGAGTTCACGGCCCTGGGACCAAACCCCTTGGAGATTACGGCCGTAATCTCCCATGGAAAAGGTGTTTTTGGTGTTTTCAAGTTCCTAACTTAACTAGGAATAAATCTAGGCTAGTGTTCAAGGCTTAAGGAGAGTTTAAAGCACCTTTTGGCCCTATTGTTTGGAGTTCACGACCCTGGAACTTCTTGGGCCGTGAAAACCTTACTCTTGGTGTTCTAAGGGTGTTTTCTAGTCCTAAACACATTAGGGTACAAGTCTAAACTAGTTTCATTGCAATAGGAAGGGACTAGGGCATCATTTGACCCCTAAAGAAGGGTTTACGGTCCAAGATGTTCTTGGGCCGTAAACTCTTTAGTCCTTATGTTTTCCTATGAATTCTAGTGTTTTAAGCACATAAGAAGCTTTACAATACCACTAGATAGAAGTACTCACTTTCTGGGACGAAAGTCCGAAGATCCTTGAGAGAGAATTCGGCTTTTCTCTAGTTGGAAATGGAACTAATGAATAAATAGGGCTCATAATCCTATATATTGTCCTGGGATTTTTGGCAGAAAATATTTTATTCACGCAATGAACTCTAATATCATAGAGTTTTGGAATAACAGAGTTGCACAATACCCTAGTGCATCCACTCTCCTGATATATCCTTAAGTGTAAACCTTAAATACTCAAACTTATACCAAAAGTCTGGAAATTTACTGCAACTGTTCTAATCTTCTACCGACTTGATATGGTTTGTACATAATGGAAATTTCAGGTTGTCACATCATCCCCCTGTTAGAGGGAATTTCGTCCTGAAATTAGAATCTATGAAAGGAAGTAGTTAGGAATGAGCGAGTTGTGAGGTGGAAACTTCCTAATTGATTGGCTCTCGCACTCATAAGTGAATTCGGGTCCTCGGTTGGTATCCCAACGAACCTTCACTAACGGGCGACGGCGTTGCTTCGTCCGCTTGACCTCTCGGTTGAGGGTCATTACGGTTCTAATACGAAGGTGTGGATCTCGTCGAGTGGACTTACAAGAGTCCTAACGGAAAGGTACGGTTTCAAGATTGTGACGCGAAGGGTAAAAGGTACGTTACTGAGTTCGCGAAGCAGTTCTAGTTTGTGAGATACAGGACTGATTCTGGTAAGAATCTCGGAGGTCCTAATTATCTTGGATTTAGCTGTCCACGCGTTACGAAGCGTATCAAGCCATTCCCAGAGTGAGACTTCCTAAAGAATTTGGTCTCTCACTTGGAATTCCAAAGGTTACTTTATATTGCTTATCTTCCCAGTCGAGGGCCACTCTCTGTTGGGTCAAAGTCGTAAGGGTCTCTGTGATTTGCGAGGAGTTCTAGATGAACTATGACAGTAGGTCTGTAAGACTTAGAATTTGACGAATTTTTGTGGACGTCTCTGGTGTCGACAAATTCTCAACGGTTTTGACAAATTGAAAGAGTACTAAAGAATTCCCACATCACTAATAGTGTGTCTTAGGAATCTGACTCTTCAATTTCAAAACTCGTACTTAGAGAACTTCACGAAAGTTCCTCTGAAGGTAATGTTTCCATGGGTTCCTTCTTACTACAAGGGTACATAAGTAAATCATTACATGGAGAAATGACGAACTGATCCAAGTAAGAAAGACGGACCCTATTCATTAAACTCATGAATGCTTCGGGCGTATTGGTCCTATCCGAGGGGTATCACTACGAACTCGAAGTGTCCGCATCGAGTTCGGAGGGTAGTCTTCAGGACATCCTTCTCTTAACAATCGAACTGGTGATATTCATATTTTAGGTCCATTTCTGAAAGTAATTCTTTCCTTGCGTTTGCTCAACCAGTTCATCTATGCGAGGCAGAGATAACGATTTCTAATGGAAATCTTGATGGAGTCCTCAATAGCCGAGGTACATACAATGCAATCCATCGATCTCTGGAAGAATAAGACCGGAGTTCTCCAGGGTGAGAAGCCTAGTCTTCCAATTCTATTTATGTGTAGTTCGCTAAGTTGTCCGGGCTATTCTTGTATCTCCGTAGGTGTTTAGTGTTGGGTTTTGAGCATTCTAACACTTCCTAAGTGTACATGCAACCCTAAATACCTTGGATCTATGTTTTCTCTATTATACATGCAAATAAGAACATCCAAGGTATTATCCTAATCTAGCATACAAAAACTATGACTATAGCAAGACAGAATACATACCTCTTTGATGTGGAAAGTCTTCATGAAGCTTGAGTGCCTAGTGCCCCAAGTGTGACACCTCAAATGGAATCACAATCATCAAAACACTTGGAATGATTTGAGAGAATTCTACACTCATCAAAATCGGCTAGCCCTTTCTTCACTATATCTAGTGGCCGATTTTTCCTCAATAATAAGATGCTTATATAGTTACACAATTAGGGTAAACTCTTAATTGTCATGGCTTTCCATTTCCTTGGATCCATGGGTACAAATACACCATGGAGCATCCATGGACCATCCTATGGGTTTTAGCCCAACTTGATTATCCATGGAGCATTAGCCCATTATACAAGTATGGATGATTTACACAATCAACCCATATATTTAATTAGTCTTCTTTTGATCACTTAATTAATCCTAGATTAATTCTTGATCAATACTAATTAAATAATCTTATTATTCTTATTATTAATATACTAGAACTTATAATATATTAATAACCATAAGTGTCTTATTTCTCTCATTCAAGTGCATGATGGTATGCAACCCAAATGGACCATGCCGGGTCGGGTCAAGTCTTACCAATTATAGTTATGGACTTAGACATTAATCCAACAGTCTCCCACTTGGATAAGTCTAAAACTATTATTGCGTATGACTTCAGGAACCAACCGGCAATCGTAGCTCTCAAAAGCTTCTGTCGAACTCTGACCTTGTCGATGAACTCTGACCTTTGTCAATGACTTGTCCATTAGATAAGGGATCATATATTCCTCCATTCTAGATATCATATGGACTGAGACATGGATTATAATCATTCTCTCTGTCCATTTGTTGTTTCCCGATTTCTGATTTATGACGACTGACTAATTGAACAAATCAACTCAGTCCTGGCCCGGCCGAGCACTTCCATTTGTCATCATCAAATCATCGAGGGGCCCACAGATATCGCTTTTATCCCGAAGGTAAAAGGAACGGATAAACTTCGACTCATATGGCTTGTTCTACTACTTGTTGAATCATACACAAAAGCACGTTTTATAGCACCGAGTTACCAAATGCATTTTCATGCAATCAATGTACTATCAACTCATAGTAACAACTCATATCTCTAGGTTTGAAGAATATAAGATATTATCGTCTCATGATCACTCGTGATAAAATCGATGAAGTGATTCCAATGAGCGCGGGTTGAATCCAATACTCAGAACTTATGAGCACTCATGATTGTTGTAGCCTTGTCCAACACCTTAGACCTCTACAACCCATCATGACAGTCTTAATTCATATCTACTTCCAACATATGACCGACTGTGGATGGTTTGAATAACTTAGTCATTCCGGAAGAATAACCCAGTTTATTCGGGAAGTCAAAACATGCAAAGTGAAACACAATAATAATTGAATCCAATATGGTATCAACTCTTTGAACATAAATAAAACACCTTTTATTTATCACCATATGATTACACATTATTCATTGTATACTGTTTCAGCTATCAACTTTATTCTTGAATTTAAAACAATAGTTGTCCCATGCTCCAAGCATGTACACTATGTTTTCTTAAACACTAGTCATGCCACACACCAAGTATGCATACTATGTTTGTCTATGATCTTTACTTTGTGAACTAGATCCATTGAACATAACTTTAATGATTCTCTTTTCACACTCCCAAATCCTTACTGCAAATGCAAGAATTCCAAATTCATGCCATTTACTGAAATCTGTTAGATTCTAAACTTATATGCATTGATACTCTTGTAATGATTATGCACAAAGTCATAAAGACTTGACAACAATCATTACAGAGCATTCCAAAGGAGATCAACTCCTTGGAAATATCCTTCTTGCATTAAGTTTCCTTAATCTTACACAGATTGAAATTTCTAACTTTGAAACATTTCCAGATTCCATTCTGACTTATCACTTCTGAACAGGAGTTGCCTCCTTACAGACTATGTCAATATGGTCCTTCCAGAATTATCACTATACTTCCAACTGTCCTTGAGCAACCAATCTTTGGTAAACCTTAGATTGTCCTCGACAATTGTTTAATCCTTTTAGTCATATCCAGTTCTAAACCTTTTCCCTTCTTAATGCCCTAGGCATTTGGAAAAATTTAGAACGGATGATTATAGCACATGTAATCGATCCTATATCCGAAGCATATGGGACACGATTCATGATGTCTCACATAAAGACTAAACCAGTCTTTTGCTATAACATTTCCATTTCTATTTGCCAAGTTCTCATATTTCAGATTATGAAAAGGGATGCCGTAATCATAATCGAATTTTAGAACGCAAATAATGGACCCGTATACAGAATTTCCTTATGTTGAGCCATTCCAACATGAAATTCATATATATCCTTGACTAAATGATTAAAACCTCACGATCTAAGCTTATAGATTTGAGATGAAGTATAATTTCCTCTCCCTTAATTATAGCAAAACAACTCTTTCCCAATTGAAACTTTTGTTTTCTATAATTAACATTGCTAACTTGCAATACTTATCATAATTATCATGCTCCCACTAACATGATGATTATTAGCATAACACTTATGCTCCCACTAGCTTTGACATGTACTCAGAAATCAGCTGGACTTCTAGAAATCAATACTTCATTGACTTTCTTACCAAAGTTCAGATTTCTGATGCTAGATTGTTTTGATAAAGTTGTATCAAAATCATACACCTTCCCTTAGATAGCACACTTGTGAGTCTAAACAATTATGAAGAGGTATGCCGTAATCATAATGGTTAGACCTTTTTGCCACTTCTCACAAGTCCATATTAGTGTGCCGGTTAACCACACGCGCTCCACTAACGACTTTGAGAATGCAAATATCACAATTGCTATCTAGCTAAAATCTACTTAGTGAAAGTGTTTCCTCACCATCATTTCCATGAATCGGAGAGAAACCTTATGACACTTAGATTTACTGGTGTATGTGTTCTTATCCATGTGAATTGTCAAAACCATAATCACAAGACAAAGATAATGACAAATCCAAAACCATATGGATTGAACTCAATCTTAACTTCTTGCCACCTGGCAGCTCAAGGGCCTACCATTGCTTCCAAGTTGTTGTGCAACAAATTGAGAACTCTAAGAACTCATATGCAAAGCCAACTTTAACTGGAATGGGCACAGATATGTCAACACGATAGGTTATAAACCTCAAGTCGTGTGCTAGTGAAGAGCTTCAGGTTTTACTCTTGATTAGTTCTTAAGACTCCCACTGTCCTCTTGACATATAAGACTCCCTTGTCAAACATCCAAGAGATAGTGCGGATTCTAATCAAGAAAAACACTTCACACAATTGGCCTAAGTTGGTCTTTGTTTTATCCAAAACATCACAACTTACCAATTTCAAATGTACAAGAGTAGAAAACTTTTACTCTTACATTTGACAAGTGTTTTAACCTTCTTTTGAGACATGTCACTCAAGTTACAATCTTGGAGTATGACTCTAATACTTGTATTGGAACGAAGTATGACTCATCTTCTTGATTTAACCACTTCAACAATTCAAGTTCCTCTTCTTAGTCATAAGAATGCACTAAGATTTCCTTAGAGAACTAATTTTGATATGGTTTCTTAATCATTAAGATGATCACAAAACTGATACTAAAGTACTCTCCCATCTTTTCAGATTTGAGAAACTTTTATCCTTCTGCCTTATTTGATTCTTCTTATCGATCTTTAGTGGTGGACTTAATCAGTGCACAAGAATGTGTACTCGATCCCTAAGTCCTTTACTTGACTCACACATCCATGTGAACAAGTAATTAGTCTTAATTTTCCAAAACTTGAAAGTTCTCATTCATCATGCTATACAACTTGCATGATTCCAAGTTCCGGTCCAATTGAAACTTGGGTGATGAGAATCTTTCCTTATTTGGTAAATTTAGACATTACCACAAATGAAAGAATCAATTTCATACTTCCACTCTTGCTACTAATGGAATCTTATAAGCAACAAAAATTTCCACAGATGCCATTGTAAGGATATTTTAAAATAAATAAAATCAAAAATTTCCTTTTATTTTAAAACTTGCGGAAAAACTTATCCTTACAATCCATATGAAAACTTGTTGTTATCTATTCCTAAGCAATATCTCATAACTCCTGAGAAGTAGCTCACGAATCCGATTTTTTCAAACAATGCGTTAGAAATCCATCTACGCCATCAGATTCAGCATATTCTTTCTTTAAGTTTCTTCACCTTTTCTTTGATTCTTAAAACATCACCATGTGACCCAGTCACATCATGTATCAAGAATCTCAGAGTAGAAACTTAACAGAGTTAGATAGTGGAATTTACCTGAAGTAGAGTCAAACTTATTGACTTTAACATCCTTAGATAAATTTGGCAGCTTCGTAACCAATGCCCCTTTCTTTGGCAATATAAACATATGGACCCTTTGATAAAGACACACAGGACTATCACAGACTTAGCTTTTCTCTTTACCATTTGGTCAACCGAATTGACTATGGCCAATCCCTTTCCATTGGGAAGAGAATGCTTTACTGGATTTCCTGTGTCACTATTGTCAATGTCCATCAAGTATTAAGGAAGTTGATCTTAACAAATAGATAAGATCATTAAGGGTCTTGTCATAGTCTTTTTCATAGGTGTTCCAAAAGAACTCACTATATGACTTAGAAAGTAGTTGAACCACCAACTTTCTCAAGACTTTGACACCCAACTCTCCCGGCTTGTCAATATGTGACTACATCTCCAAGATGTGATCACACCTAGACCTTGCCTTGCCAATAGGGCTTGAGTGACCTTAAACTTTTCAAGAACTTGTGGGTTAGGGAGAATAATTGGAGGAGGAGAAAGAAGTATGATATCCATGGGACATCATCTTCATTAGGAAACCTTGTTTCACTAGATTTGGGAAGTTCATAGGTGTCTATTACAGACATCTTTTGGGAGATATTCAAGATAGTTGATCTTAAGTCCTTAATATGACACCCAATATGAAATATTAAGGCTAGGACCCAACAAACTATTTTATAACTTAGAAGAGGTATGCCGTAATCCAAGCTATAAAATATTTGAAGGTAGGTGAATGACGATTCACCAATTTCCACCAAGATAAACGAAATGTATTATTAGGTTTTAATTGGTTTTGAAACTCCTAGATCTTTGAGATTCATTGAACTTTTCAAAGGCATGTTTCAATCTCGAGTGTGCCCTTCAGGTTTTGTGACTGGGATGCCGAGGATCACAAAACAAGGTGTGAAGTAACCATGCAAATCACTTGGTACCCTTAATAAATTACCCCTCAATCGATGTGCCGGTTAACCACACACGCTCCATCGATACTATGATAAATATTAAGTCACCCTTTACCTACCTTGTTAAGTCCAAGTTAGTGTGCCGGTTAACCACACACGCTCCACTAACGACTTAGACAAAGTGTAAAGTGTAATTTCATGGATTAGCACCTT
This sequence comes from Lactuca sativa, assembly GCF_002870075.4. Lineage (NCBI taxonomy): Eukaryota > Viridiplantae > Streptophyta > Magnoliopsida > Asterales > Asteraceae > Lactuca > Lactuca sativa. Next base: position 53,903,714 of record NC_056626.2, on the reverse strand, counting down.
ATTCACATTTTTCTAAGTAACTAAGATTGGGTATTATTAAAAGTTTAGTTACTTAGTATTTTTTTCATTAATACTTTTAATGAAGGGAGAATTATAGTCCTGTCAAACCCGTTCGGCTAACGACCCTCCACCGGTCAAGCAAGCGGTGGGTGAGAGTGGACACCCATTAAGTTGCCATTTTATAGGCAACAACCTTATACCCACCTTATAGACCGGCTTCGTGAATGAGGCGTACTAGCGGTAAGACTGACTTTACTCTTATACATATATATATTATTAACTTATAATATTATAAAGTATAAGGGTTGAATTTTAACTTTTAAAATTCTAAGGGCTAACTTGGAATTAAAGTATTCATAAGAGAAAACTTTACAAATTCCAAAACTTGAGGGCAAGTTTTGAAACTATTCAAAACTAATTAATTCCATAACTTATGTGTTTAAAGTAGTTTTAATCCAAAAACTCTTCAAGTTCCATAACTTGAGGACAAGTTATGGAAGACTTTAAACTAATAAAAGAATTAACTCTTCTTTATTTTATAACTTATGGAATTAATTAAGGTTACACCTTTTTTTTTTATTTTATTTTATTTTATTAAATGAAGAGACTCTTGGTCCTCCATAACTTGAGGACAAGTTATGGAGTCATAAAACCATTTAATTAGAACTAGACTCTTCATTTTTTGTAACCTTTGCCAATTTTATGAGTTTTATGATTCTTAAATGTGACTTTTCATATAACTTGATGACAAGTTACAAAAACACATTTTAGAATCAATTCTTAGATTAATTTGGATTAAAACCTCTGTCTGACCTGTTGAATCTGCTCCGTCGTCTGAAGTACTATCTCCGTACTACCCATCACACGTTGCCCTACCTCTCCCCAACAGATGGGAGTCCGACACCTCCACCCATACAACAGCTCAAAAGGCGGCATACTGATGCTCGAATGATGGTTGTTGTTATATGAAAATTCTTCCAAAGGTAGGTACGTGTCCCAACTCCTTTCAAAGTCCAATACACATGCCCGAAGCATGTCCTCGAGAGTCTGAATCGTCCGCTCGCTCTGCCCGTCAGTCTGTGGGTGGTATGCGGTACTAAAATGCAGCCTCGTACCCAATTCCTCATGAAATTTCTTCCAGAATCTGGAAGTGAAACGTACATCTCGATCTGAGACAATCGAGATTGGTACTCCATGCCACGATACCACCTCTCTCACGTACAACTCTGCCAACCTCTCAGCGGAAGAGCTCTCACTGATAGCAAGGAAGTGGGCGCTCCTCGTCAACCTGTCCACAATCACCCAAATTGCATCGACTCCCCTAGTAGTCCTCCGCAATTTGGTGATAAAATCCATGGTAATCTGTTCCCACTTCCACTTGGGAACCTCCAACGTCTGCAACTTACCATGCGGTCTCTGGTGCTCGGCCTTAACCTTACGACAGGTTAAGCACCTCTCAACAAACCACGCGGCATCCCTCTTTATACAGGGCCACCAATACTCTCTCTTTAGGTCCAAATACATCTTAGTGGCCCCAGGATGGATCGAGAACTTCGATCGATGAGCCTCTTCCATCAAAATGGTATGCGTCCCGCCCACAAACGGTACCCAGATACGACCCTGGAATGTCATAAGCCCCCGGCTATCGGTAACGAACTCCGATACCAACCCGACAACTCGTTCTCTCTTCTAGTTTTCTGATCTCACGGCCTCAGCCTGGTCCCCACGAATGGTATCCAACACCAGAGCCATCACGGTCAATCTCAAACAAACATCTCGCATCGGGGCGCTCTCCGCCCTTCAAGTCAGTGCATCGGCTACAATATTAGCCTTACCCGGGTGGTAAAGGATCTCGCAGTCGTAATCTTTTACTACATCCAACCATCTCCTCTGACGCATGTTCAGGTTTGGCTGATCCATCAAATACTTCAAACTCTTGTGGTCCGTGTATATCGTACACCGAACCCCATACAGATAATGGCGCCAAATCTTGAGGGCGAACACCACAACCCCCAACTCTAGATCGTGGATGGGATACCTTGCCTCATGGGGCTTCAGCTGCCTCGATGCGTACGCGATCACATGCCCCCTCTGCACCAACACCGTGCCCAACCCAGATATCGATGTGTCACAATACACCGCAAAGTCCTCCATTCCCTCTGGAAGAGCCAACACCGGGGCTTCACACAATCTATGGCGAAGAGTCTCAAATGAGGCCTGCTGTTCTGGGCCCCAGCTGAACACCACACCCTTCCGGTTCAACCTGGTGAGAGGAACAACAATCTTGGAGAAATCCCTGATGAACCTCCGATAATAGCCGACCAACCCTAGAAAACTTCTGATCTCAGAAGGAGATTTCGGCACCTCCCAACTCGTCACCGCCTCGATCTTGGCCGGATCGACCAAAATTCCCTTTTGGTTAACGAGGTGACCAAGGAACTGCACCTCTCGTAACCAAAAATCGCACTTGGAGAATTTGGCGTAAAGCCTCTCCGATCTCAGCATACTGAGGTTTCTCGCAAATGCTCATCATGCTGCTCCCTGGATCTCGAATACACCAAAATGTCGTCAATGAACACAATCACTAATCGATCCAGCATCTGTCTGCATACCCTGTTCATGAGATCCATGAACGCTGCAGGCGCATTGGTGAGTCCGAATGACATCACCATGAACTCGTAATGCCCATAACGAGTCCTGAATGCGGTCTTCTGGATATCCTCCTCGCGCACCCTCATCTGATGATATCCAGATCTCAGATCAATCTTGGAAAACCAAGACGCTCCCTACAGCTGATCGAACAAATCGTCAATCCTCGGCAAAGGATAACGGTTCTTGACCGTTAACTTGTTCAGCTCTCGATAATCTATGCACATTCAGTGCGAACCATCCTTTTTCTTCACAAAAAGGATCGGTGCACCCCACGGCAAGCCGCTCGGCCGTATAAACCCCTTCCCCAGCAGCTTCTGAAGCTGCGAGGATAACTCCTGCATCTCTGGAGGTGCAAGGCGATAGGGCACCTTGGCAATAGGTGCTGCCCCTGGAATCAAATCAATGTGAAACTCAACCTGCCTCTTGGGAGGCACACCCGGTAACTCTTCGGGAAAGACATTCGGGAATTCACGCACTATCAGAACCTCCTCAACCATACTCGGCCTCCCTGCACCAAATCTCGTATCCATAACATACGCTACAAAACCACTACAGCCTTGCTGTAGACTCTGCCTCGCTCTAGCAGCCGAACAAAACGTTGAATCGGGACGGGTACCCTCGCTGTACACCGTAAGAACTCCCCCACTTGGGTCTCGTATAGTCACCAGATGCCGCTCGCAATCGATAACTGCTCTAAATCTGCTCAACCAATCCATGCCTACGATGACACAGACGTCTCCCATCGCAATCGGGACCAAATCAATAGGAAACTCTACACCGAAAATCTCGAGTACACATCCTCGAATCACCTCCGTTGCATACACTGCTCTCTCGCCGGCGATGGAGACTCTCAGAGGTCGACTCAACGCCTCTCGACTAATACTGATGTGCTGACTAAAGGCCAATGATATAAAAGATCGACTCGCACCCGAGTCAAATAACACCAAAGCAGGTATAGAACTCACAAGAAAAGTACCTATGCATATCATAATATAAGCACAAAATCTCAAACATTAAAATAAATACATGAAAGAATACATACCAGCCACGACATCGGGCGTTGCGCGGACCGCTTCCGCAGTCAACTGGAAGGCTCTCCCCCGAGCCTTCGGCGTCTCGGTCTTCACCGGCTGACTATCAGAAGCTCTAACAGCAGCAGGGGCAGACCCCTGAGAAGCTCCTTGTGCTGACCCTCGCAGTAGCAGACACTCGGCCTTCCGGTGTCCGGTCTGGTTGCAGTGAAAACACACTGCAAACCCCTTGGGGCAGTCCTTGGCCATATGCCCCTCCTTTCCACACTTATAGCAAGATCCAGCTCTACAAACTCCATCATGACCCTTTCCGCACTTTCCACAAGTGTGGCCCTTCTGGCTCCCTGCTCTGGAATCAGTGGGCTTGGCCCGCTTGGCTGCCGGCTAGGACTATGTCGGTTGCCGATCTCTCCCCTGAGACTTCGCCTCCTCCCTAGCCTGAGTCTCTAGCTTGATCTCCCTCTTCCGGGCATTTGCCTAAAGCTCGGAAAATGTCCGGTACGAGGAGTTCGCCACGAACTCCCGAATATCTCTCCTCAAAATACTCAAATAACGGCTCATACGTGCCTGCTCAGTAGACACGTGTTCAGGGCAGAACATCGCCCTCTCATGAAACATCCTGGTAATAACCGTACGAGACTCTGTACCCTGCTTGAGGGTCAAAAACTCCTGTGCTAACTGATCCCGTTCCACCGAGGGAACGTACTCATCACGAAACATGGCGGTGAACCTATCCCAGGTCACCGCAGCAAGCTCTGCCGGAGAATAGTGTGTTGTCGCGAACTTCCACCAGTCCTTTGCCCCCAGGCGAAGCTGGTTCAGCGCAAACCGAACCCTCAAGTGCTCCGGGCACGAGCATGTATAGAAACACCCCTCAATGTCAGATACCCATCTCATCGCTGCAATCAGATACTGCGTCCCATTAAACTCTGGTGGCTTCATGTTGCTGAACTCCTTAAACAACAACGAGTCACCCCCTTGCAGCCTAGCAGCAGCGACGGCTACGGTGGCCGCTGCAACAGCAGCCTCAGAAAGAGCGGCATAACGCTCGTCAAAAGTCTCAATCAGTATGGTCTTAATAGACCCGAACATCTCTGGTATCTCTTCCCTGATGGCCGCAGCCACCTCCTCATGGATGATCCGGCGGATCTCCTCATCACTAGTCTCGCTGCTCTCTGGCGCATGACGTGTCCTCACCATGATCTACCTATGAAATACAACATACGATAAATTAGAAACTCACTCGAGCATACTCGCACTCGATAACTCATCCCTCCTTGATCCCTGGCATCCCGAAGATTCTTACTTGAACTGTAAACCGTCTCGGTGTTTTCAGTAGTACGGGCCCAATACTACCGTCCACACCGCGTCAGCATACACCCCAAGTCCTCCTCGTAGGATCCCAAGTCCCAAGTACTCTATTATGCATAATCCACTCTCTAACAGATCTCTCATAAGCTCCTCACTGCTACCTACTCACTCTCAAACATCTCATAGCAGCTCACCTCCCCCTAGGCTAAGGCATCACAAATCAGGCCACTCTAGTCCTAATAGGAATACCTAGCCCACTCTAGCACGAGAATACATCATATCAATCTCATAAGCACATAACATAAGGGTATTTTGGGAAATCACCGTTCGGGCGCTGACTGATCGTACACACAACTCTGCTCTGTGTTTTCCAAAAATCCTTTACTCTTTTTAGAAAACTTGGTTCTCTTTTGAAAATATTTCTCAAATCCTCAGTTTGAGTTCAAATACGCCCAAAGGTGTATTCGAATCCCTCAAACCAAGTCTCTGATACCAACTTGTAACACCGTAAATTTCAATACAATTTTTTCGCATTTTATAAAAACATAATTCATTCATTATTTATAAAAACATCATTGTTTAATACTGAATTCATAACATATATCAATCCCAAGATCTCATAACATAAAAATCCCGTATGTGTACTGATCAAGTTGGCGCCTTCCCGCGATCCTCACTAGTACCTGAAACACATAACACGAAACACTATAATCACAAAGCTTAGTGAGTTCCCCAAAATACCATATATAACACATATTAGCCACTCGAGGCTATAATTCTGTGGGTCCGTGCACCCAAACTCTGTGAATCCTCAGGTTCTATCTTTGTGAACCTTCCGGTTCTAACTCTGTAAACATGCACAGCATAAATCACATAGAATAATGCAGCGCAACACATAACACAAATATAACATACAAACAATGTATCACATAACTCCAATTACCTACTCAAGGTAAAGTATAGTGAGAAGACTCACCTCAGGCGTCTCGGTAAATCTCGTATTCGATAGAAATATTGCCTAGTCTCCGCCTATTCACATAAAGTAAATACTCTTATAAATATAACTCTCCAGACTAGACTCAACCTGCCATTGGCACCCTTGGAAGGGTAAAAGACTATTTTACCCCCCCTCTCTACACAAGTACTCCATTGTTGACCAAACCCTAAAAGTCAATAAAAGTCAATGGTTACACTTTGACCCTACTCGCCGAGTGCACCCTGGTGACTCGGAGAGTTCACACATGTTCTCTAACACTTTGTCCCGCTTGGCACGCCGAGTCCCTCCCTATGCTCGACGATTCATACCAGGCATGAATCGTGGGGCCACCCCGACTCAACTCGTCGAGTCTCAAGAACAACTCGACGAGTATCGCCTTGAACTCCAGTCCTCTAACCCCCTTCTGACTCGCTGAGTCATCCCCCAACTCGGCAAGTCTACTCACTGAGCAATTTACGTGAAACCCTAACCCTACTCGCCGAGTCCCAAGAACAACTCGGCGAGTTCATGCCATGCACAAACTCTCCTGGCCTCCTGAGGTCAGATCTTTTTCCCTAAACCATAGATCTGGCCTTCCCAAGCATGAATGTCACGTAAAGTCTGAAACTTGATGCTTGTATAACAACAACAAGGCATCAAAAGGATATCTAGTCCCAAAAATGGCAACCTAAGTCCAATAACCCCAAACTGATTCATAAAGCTCCAAGGGTTAAGGTCTCTGGACCTCTTTGAGTCCAGATCCAAGGCACAAACTCGAAGAGGGACCATTTGCTCCACATAATCACTCTCCAAAGGGGTTAGAAAACCTTAACTCTAATGATCAACACCAAAACTGAATGAGGTTCGAACTATTACCTCAAAACGAAGTCTCTGAACTCTGGAACTGCTAGAATCGCACCTCCTCTTTGCTCTTGGTGACCTCCTTCTTGCTAAACCAAAGGAACAAGGATCAAAAGTGACTTCTTCTTCCTCACAGCAATTTGGCTCACTTAGGGTTCTCTCAAGGGACTGGTAGCCGAAATGGGAGGCTATAAGTGCCCTTAAATAGGCTCCAAACCCGGGGGATTAGGGTTTCATTAAACAACATGGACTCGCCGAGTCCGGACGTGAACCCGGATGAACATCCGCGACCCTACTCGGCGAGTCTTGGCTCCAACTCGCTGAGTTCCTCCACAAACTCCAAAATTAAATAAATAAAATAATATACCTGGAAATCTGGATGTTACAAAAAGAGTTTCATAATCATTTTGAATTAATTTTGTTGACAAAACAGTTAAAAGTATAGTAAATCCATTTGTTTGATAGTTATAAATCACATGTGATTGATATAATAACTAGTATGATTCAACTTGTATTCCCCCCCCCCTATAAAAGCACTTAAAAACATTTAAAGGTTAATTAAGGGGTATGAACTCACCTGTAGTGAGTAATCTCGAATGAAAGATCGATATAAGATTGTTGGGTGTCAATTGGAGTCTTGAGCGCAAACGAATCCTATTTAACATATAATTACGCATATATGAATACAATTTGGGCTTATAACAACTAATTATTGAATTGGGACCACCTTAGGGACTAGCAAACACTTATATTGAAGTGTTACAACCATATATGATTGTATATAAAGGGGTATATGGCTATACAAGAGAGTGTATGGTCAATATACACCATATTTGTGTGTGTGCGGCCAACCGCACACTCCCCATGAAATGTGGATAACCTTCCTAAGTCCTTTAAACATTTCTTATATAACTATACATATATAAGCATGCAATTGACAATATAAAAGCATAAATTAAGTTTTGTAAAACCTTTGAACATAATTATTATCTAAGAAAAGATCGACTTGATGTCAATCTATAACACGGGTTGAAAGCATGGGTTTGATAAAACAGTTTAAGTATAAAGAAACATTTGTTTGAAACACAATTGTAAATGAGTTTGAAATGAAACATACAGAGTAAAATGAACAGTTTAATAAGGAGTTTTAAACATATAAAATGTTTATGAAAATCATTTGAAGGAAACTGTTTGGTAAAACAGCTAATGAGTAGTAAATCATTTGAATGTCGCTTATTAATCACGTGTGATTGATATAATAAATAGCATGATTCTACTTTTATCCCTCCCCATAAAACATTTAAAAACATTTAAAAACATTTAAAACATTGATTAAGGGGTATGAACTCACATGTAGTGAGTGGTACGAATGAACTGAAGACGTAGGATTGCTAGGTGTCAAGTGAAGTCTTGAACACACTCTATGATCCTAGTTAACATATAATATCACATATATGTATCAAATTAGTCTATAAACAACTAGTAAACAAGTCAAGACACCCTAGGACATGCTAAACACCTTTATCAAGTGTTATTAGCCTCTAGGATTGCATCTAAGTGTTGTAGGGAAAAGCTATTGTGTGTAGGGTTCAAGGAAAACTCCATAATGGAGTTCACGGCCCTAATGTCACCAACTAATGAGTTTACGGTCGTAAAATCATGAGTTTACGGTCGTAAGCTCATACTTACATGACCAATTGATGTTTGAGGCTCTATAAGACCCTAAGAAGCATTTCTACTTAATGACATGGTCTTTGGAAGAGTTTAGGGCATCATATAACTCCTTTTTAGGAGTTCACGGCCCTGGGACCAAACCCCTTGGAGATTACGGCCGTAATCTCCCATGGAAAAGGTGTTTTTGGTGTTTTCAAGTTCCTAACTTAACTAGGAATAAATCTAGGCTAGTGTTCAAGGCTTAAGGAGAGTTTAAAGCACCTTTTGGCCCTATTGTTTGGAGTTCACGACCCTGGAACTTCTTGGGCCGTGAAAACCTTACTCTTGGTGTTCTAAGGGTGTTTTCTAGTCCTAAACACATTAGGGTACAAGTCTAAACTAGTTTCATTGCAATAGGAAGGGACTAGGGCATCATTTGACCCCTAAAGAAGGGTTTACGGTCCAAGATGTTCTTGGGCCGTAAACTCTTTAGTCCTTATGTTTTCCTATGAATTCTAGTGTTTTAAGCACATAAGAAGCTTTACAATACCACTAGATAGAAGTACTCACTTTCTGGGACGAAAGTCCGAAGATCCTTGAGAGAGAATTCGGCTTTTCTCTAGTTGGAAATGGAACTAATGAATAAATAGGGCTCATAATCCTATATATTGTCCTGGGATTTTTGGCAGAAAATATTTTATTCACGCAATGAACTCTAATATCATAGAGTTTTGGAATAACAGAGTTGCACAATACCCTAGTGCATCCACTCTCCTGATATATCCTTAAGTGTAAACCTTAAATACTCAAACTTATACCAAAAGTCTGGAAATTTACTGCAACTGTTCTAATCTTCTACCGACTTGATATGGTTTGTACATAATGGAAATTTCAGGTTGTCACATCATCCCCCTGTTAGAGGGAATTTCGTCCTGAAATTAGAATCTATGAAAGGAAGTAGTTAGGAATGAGCGAGTTGTGAGGTGGAAACTTCCTAATTGATTGGCTCTCGCACTCATAAGTGAATTCGGGTCCTCGGTTGGTATCCCAACGAACCTTCACTAACGGGCGACGGCGTTGCTTCGTCCGCTTGACCTCTCGGTTGAGGGTCATTACGGTTCTAATACGAAGGTGTGGATCTCGTCGAGTGGACTTACAAGAGTCCTAACGGAAAGGTACGGTTTCAAGATTGTGACGCGAAGGGTAAAAGGTACGTTACTGAGTTCGCGAAGCAGTTCTAGTTTGTGAGATACAGGACTGATTCTGGTAAGAATCTCGGAGGTCCTAATTATCTTGGATTTAGCTGTCCACGCGTTACGAAGCGTATCAAGCCATTCCCAGAGTGAGACTTCCTAAAGAATTTGGTCTCTCACTTGGAATTCCAAAGGTTACTTTATATTGCTTATCTTCCCAGTCGAGGGCCACTCTCTGTTGGGTCAAAGTCGTAAGGGTCTCTGTGATTTGCGAGGAGTTCTAGATGAACTATGACAGTAGGTCTGTAAGACTTAGAATTTGACGAATTTTTGTGGACGTCTCTGGTGTCGACAAATTCTCAACGGTTTTGACAAATTGAAAGAGTACTAAAGAATTCCCACATCACTAATAGTGTGTCTTAGGAATCTGACTCTTCAATTTCAAAACTCGTACTTAGAGAACTTCACGAAAGTTCCTCTGAAGGTAATGTTTCCATGGGTTCCTTCTTACTACAAGGGTACATAAGTAAATCATTACATGGAGAAATGACGAACTGATCCAAGTAAGAAAGACGGACCCTATTCATTAAACTCATGAATGCTTCGGGCGTATTGGTCCTATCCGAGGGGTATCACTACGAACTCGAAGTGTCCGCATCGAGTTCGGAGGGTAGTCTTCAGGACATCCTTCTCTTAACAATCGAACTGGTGATATTCATATTTTAGGTCCATTTCTGAAAGTAATTCTTTCCTTGCGTTTGCTCAACCAGTTCATCTATGCGAGGCAGAGATAACGATTTCTAATGGAAATCTTGATGGAGTCCTCAATAGCCGAGGTACATACAATGCAATCCATCGATCTCTGGAAGAATAAGACCGGAGTTCTCCAGGGTGAGAAGCCTAGTCTTCCAATTCTATTTATGTGTAGTTCGCTAAGTTGTCCGGGCTATTCTTGTATCTCCGTAGGTGTTTAGTGTTGGGTTTTGAGCATTCTAACACTTCCTAAGTGTACATGCAACCCTAAATACCTTGGATCTATGTTTTCTCTATTATACATGCAAATAAGAACATCCAAGGTATTATCCTAATCTAGCATACAAAAACTATGACTATAGCAAGACAGAATACATACCTCTTTGATGTGGAAAGTCTTCATGAAGCTTGAGTGCCTAGTGCCCCAAGTGTGACACCTCAAATGGAATCACAATCATCAAAACACTTGGAATGATTTGAGAGAATTCTACACTCATCAAAATCGGCTAGCCCTTTCTTCACTATATCTAGTGGCCGATTTTTCCTCAATAATAAGATGCTTATATAGTTACACAATTAGGGTAAACTCTTAATTGTCATGGCTTTCCATTTCCTTGGATCCATGGGTACAAATACACCATGGAGCATCCATGGACCATCCTATGGGTTTTAGCCCAACTTGATTATCCATGGAGCATTAGCCCATTATACAAGTATGGATGATTTACACAATCAACCCATATATTTAATTAGTCTTCTTTTGATCACTTAATTAATCCTAGATTAATTCTTGATCAATACTAATTAAATAATCTTATTATTCTTATTATTAATATACTAGAACTTATAATATATTAATAACCATAAGTGTCTTATTTCTCTCATTCAAGTGCATGATGGTATGCAACCCAAATGGACCATGCCGGGTCGGGTCAAGTCTTACCAATTATAGTTATGGACTTAGACATTAATCCAACAGTCTCCCACTTGGATAAGTCTAAAACTATTATTGCGTATGACTTCAGGAACCAACCGGCAATCGTAGCTCTCAAAAGCTTCTGTCGAACTCTGACCTTGTCGATGAACTCTGACCTTTGTCAATGACTTGTCCATTAGATAAGGGATCATATATTCCTCCATTCTAGATATCATATGGACTGAGACATGGATTATAATCATTCTCTCTGTCCATTTGTTGTTTCCCGATTTCTGATTTATGACGACTGACTAATTGAACAAATCAACTCAGTCCTGGCCCGGCCGAGCACTTCCATTTGTCATCATCAAATCATCGAGGGGCCCACAGATATCGCTTTTATCCCGAAGGTAAAAGGAACGGATAAACTTCGACTCATATGGCTTGTTCTACTACTTGTTGAATCATACACAAAAGCACGTTTTATAGCACCGAGTTACCAAATGCATTTTCATGCAATCAATGTACTATCAACTCATAGTAACAACTCATATCTCTAGGTTTGAAGAATATAAGATATTATCGTCTCATGATCACTCGTGATAAAATCGATGAAGTGATTCCAATGAGCGCGGGTTGAATCCAATACTCAGAACTTATGAGCACTCATGATTGTTGTAGCCTTGTCCAACACCTTAGACCTCTACAACCCATCATGACAGTCTTAATTCATATCTACTTCCAACATATGACCGACTGTGGATGGTTTGAATAACTTAGTCATTCCGGAAGAATAACCCAGTTTATTCGGGAAGTCAAAACATGCAAAGTGAAACACAATAATAATTGAATCCAATATGGTATCAACTCTTTGAACATAAATAAAACACCTTTTATTTATCACCATATGATTACACATTATTCATTGTATACTGTTTCAGCTATCAACTTTATTCTTGAATTTAAAACAATAGTTGTCCCATGCTCCAAGCATGTACACTATGTTTTCTTAAACACTAGTCATGCCACACACCAAGTATGCATACTATGTTTGTCTATGATCTTTACTTTGTGAACTAGATCCATTGAACATAACTTTAATGATTCTCTTTTCACACTCCCAAATCCTTACTGCAAATGCAAGAATTCCAAATTCATGCCATTTACTGAAATCTGTTAGATTCTAAACTTATATGCATTGATACTCTTGTAATGATTATGCACAAAGTCATAAAGACTTGACAACAATCATTACAGAGCATTCCAAAGGAGATCAACTCCTTGGAAATATCCTTCTTGCATTAAGTTTCCTTAATCTTACACAGATTGAAATTTCTAACTTTGAAACATTTCCAGATTCCATTCTGACTTATCACTTCTGAACAGGAGTTGCCTCCTTACAGACTATGTCAATATGGTCCTTCCAGAATTATCACTATACTTCCAACTGTCCTTGAGCAACCAATCTTTGGTAAACCTTAGATTGTCCTCGACAATTGTTTAATCCTTTTAGTCATATCCAGTTCTAAACCTTTTCCCTTCTTAATGCCCTAGGCATTTGGAAAAATTTAGAACGGATGATTATAGCACATGTAATCGATCCTATATCCGAAGCATATGGGACACGATTCATGATGTCTCACATAAAGACTAAACCAGTCTTTTGCTATAACATTTCCATTTCTATTTGCCAAGTTCTCATATTTCAGATTATGAAAAGGGATGCCGTAATCATAATCGAATTTTAGAACGCAAATAATGGACCCGTATACAGAATTTCCTTATGTTGAGCCATTCCAACATGAAATTCATATATATCCTTGACTAAATGATTAAAACCTCACGATCTAAGCTTATAGATTTGAGATGAAGTATAATTTCCTCTCCCTTAATTATAGCAAAACAACTCTTTCCCAATTGAAACTTTTGTTTTCTATAATTAACATTGCTAACTTGCAATACTTATCATAATTATCATGCTCCCACTAACATGATGATTATTAGCATAACACTTATGCTCCCACTAGCTTTGACATGTACTCAGAAATCAGCTGGACTTCTAGAAATCAATACTTCATTGACTTTCTTACCAAAGTTCAGATTTCTGATGCTAGATTGTTTTGATAAAGTTGTATCAAAATCATACACCTTCCCTTAGATAGCACACTTGTGAGTCTAAACAATTATGAAGAGGTATGCCGTAATCATAATGGTTAGACCTTTTTGCCACTTCTCACAAGTCCATATTAGTGTGCCGGTTAACCACACGCGCTCCACTAACGACTTTGAGAATGCAAATATCACAATTGCTATCTAGCTAAAATCTACTTAGTGAAAGTGTTTCCTCACCATCATTTCCATGAATCGGAGAGAAACCTTATGACACTTAGATTTACTGGTGTATGTGTTCTTATCCATGTGAATTGTCAAAACCATAATCACAAGACAAAGATAATGACAAATCCAAAACCATATGGATTGAACTCAATCTTAACTTCTTGCCACCTGGCAGCTCAAGGGCCTACCATTGCTTCCAAGTTGTTGTGCAACAAATTGAGAACTCTAAGAACTCATATGCAAAGCCAACTTTAACTGGAATGGGCACAGATATGTCAACACGATAGGTTATAAACCTCAAGTCGTGTGCTAGTGAAGAGCTTCAGGTTTTACTCTTGATTAGTTCTTAAGACTCCCACTGTCCTCTTGACATATAAGACTCCCTTGTCAAACATCCAAGAGATAGTGCGGATTCTAATCAAGAAAAACACTTCACACAATTGGCCTAAGTTGGTCTTTGTTTTATCCAAAACATCACAACTTACCAATTTCAAATGTACAAGAGTAGAAAACTTTTACTCTTACATTTGACAAGTGTTTTAACCTTCTTTTGAGACATGTCACTCAAGTTACAATCTTGGAGTATGACTCTAATACTTGTATTGGAACGAAGTATGACTCATCTTCTTGATTTAACCACTTCAACAATTCAAGTTCCTCTTCTTAGTCATAAGAATGCACTAAGATTTCCTTAGAGAACTAATTTTGATATGGTTTCTTAATCATTAAGATGATCACAAAACTGATACTAAAGTACTCTCCCATCTTTTCAGATTTGAGAAACTTTTATCCTTCTGCCTTATTTGATTCTTCTTATCGATCTTTAGTGGTGGACTTAATCAGTGCACAAGAATGTGTACTCGATCCCTAAGTCCTTTACTTGACTCACACATCCATGTGAACAAGTAATTAGTCTTAATTTTCCAAAACTTGAAAGTTCTCATTCATCATGCTATACAACTTGCATGATTCCAAGTTCCGGTCCAATTGAAACTTGGGTGATGAGAATCTTTCCTTATTTGGTAAATTTAGACATTACCACAAATGAAAGAATCAATTTCATACTTCCACTCTTGCTACTAATGGAATCTTATAAGCAACAAAAATTTCCACAGATGCCATTGTAAGGATATTTTAAAATAAATAAAATCAAAAATTTCCTTTTATTTTAAAACTTGCGGAAAAACTTATCCTTACAATCCATATGAAAACTTGTTGTTATCTATTCCTAAGCAATATCTCATAACTCCTGAGAAGTAGCTCACGAATCCGATTTTTTCAAACAATGCGTTAGAAATCCATCTACGCCATCAGATTCAGCATATTCTTTCTTTAAGTTTCTTCACCTTTTCTTTGATTCTTAAAACATCACCATGTGACCCAGTCACATCATGTATCAAGAATCTCAGAGTAGAAACTTAACAGAGTTAGATAGTGGAATTTACCTGAAGTAGAGTCAAACTTATTGACTTTAACATCCTTAGATAAATTTGGCAGCTTCGTAACCAATGCCCCTTTCTTTGGCAATATAAACATATGGACCCTTTGATAAAGACACACAGGACTATCACAGACTTAGCTTTTCTCTTTACCATTTGGTCAACCGAATTGACTATGGCCAATCCCTTTCCATTGGGAAGAGAATGCTTTACTGGATTTCCTGTGTCACTATTGTCAATGTCCATCAAGTATTAAGGAAGTTGATCTTAACAAATAGATAAGATCATTAAGGGTCTTGTCATAGTCTTTTTCATAGGTGTTCCAAAAGAACTCACTATATGACTTAGAAAGTAGTTGAACCACCAACTTTCTCAAGACTTTGACACCCAACTCTCCCGGCTTGTCAATATGTGACTACATCTCCAAGATGTGATCACACCTAGACCTTGCCTTGCCAATAGGGCTTGAGTGACCTTAAACTTTTCAAGAACTTGTGGGTTAGGGAGAATAATTGGAGGAGGAGAAAGAAGTATGATATCCATGGGACATCATCTTCATTAGGAAACCTTGTTTCACTAGATTTGGGAAGTTCATAGGTGTCTATTACAGACATCTTTTGGGAGATATTCAAGATAGTTGATCTTAAGTCCTTAATATGACACCCAATATGAAATATTAAGGCTAGGACCCAACAAACTATTTTATAACTTAGAAGAGGTATGCCGTAATCCAAGCTATAAAATATTTGAAGGTAGGTGAATGACGATTCACCAATTTCCACCAAGATAAACGAAATGTATTATTAGGTTTTAATTGGTTTTGAAACTCCTAGATCTTTGAGATTCATTGAACTTTTCAAAGGCATGTTTCAATCTCGAGTGTGCCCTTCAGGTTTTGTGACTGGGATGCCGAGGATCACAAAACAAGGTGTGAAGTAACCATGCAAATCACTTGGTACCCTTAATAAATTACCCCTCAATCGATGTGCCGGTTAACCACACACGCTCCATCGATACTATGATAAATATTAAGTCACCCTTTACCTACCTTGTTAAGTCCAAGTTAGTGTGCCGGTTAACCACACACGCTCCACTAACGACTTAGACAAAGTGTAAAGTGTAATTTCATGGATTAGCACCTTATTCACATTTTTCTAAGTAACTAAGATTGGGTATTATTAAAAGTTTAGTTACTTAGTATTTTTTTCATTAATACTTTTAATGAAGGGAGAATTATAGTCCTGTCAAACCCGTTCGGCTAACGACCCTCCACCGGTCAAGCAAGCGGTGGGTGAGAGTGGACACCCATTAAGTTGCCATTTTATAGGCAACAACCTTATACCCACCTTATAGACCGGCTTCGTGAATGAGGCGTACTAGCGGTAAGACTGACTTTACTCTTATACATATATATATTATTAACTTATAATATTATAAAGTATAAGGGTTGAATTTTAACTTTTAAAATTCTAAGGGCTAACTTGGAATTAAAGTATTCATAAGAGAAAACTTTACAAATTCCAAAACTTGAGGGCAAGTTTTGAAACTATTCAAAACTAATTAATTCCATAACTTATGTGTTTAAAGTAGTTTTAATCCAAAAACTCTTCAAGTTCCATAACTTGAGGACAAGTTATGGAAGACTTTAAACTAATAAAAGAATTAACTCTTCTTTATTTTATAACTTATGGAATTAATTAAGGTTACACCTTTTTTTTTTATTTTATTTTATTTTATTAAATGAAGAGACTCTTGGTCCTCCATAACTTGAGGACAAGTTATGGAGTCATAAAACCATTTAATTAGAACTAGACTCTTCATTTTTTGTAACCTTTGCCAATTTTATGAGTTTTATGATTCTTAAATGTGACTTTTCATATAACTTGATGACAAGTTACAAAAACACATTTTAGAATCAATTCTTAGATTAATTTGGATTAAAACCAACTATCACATAATTTTATTCATTAATCTAAATTCACTCATAAAACAAGGTAACACAAAAAAACTTTTGGTGATCCATAACTTATTCTTAAGTTATGGAATCCTTTAAAACATTAACACCAAATTTTGTAACTCCAAAAAAACTTTGAATCAAATTTTTTTTTTTTTTAAAACCTTTTCATATCCATAACTTATGGAGGTTTCAAAAAATAAAACTCTTTAGATCAAACTTTTAAAACTAATAAAATAATCATATTATTTTATCTTTTATTAAATTTGACCTAATTCAACTCATAAAGCAAATTATTCAAATTTTACAAATAATTAGTTTTTCACAAGAACAAGTAATTATCTTAAAATTTGACAAACTTCATGTTTTTTTTTTCAACTTTGAAAATAAAATATTTGCATCAATATAACAGAAAACAACCCGTGGCTCTGATACCATTGTTGGGTTTTGAGCATTCTAACACTTCCTAAGTGTACATGCAACCCTAAATACCTTGGATCTATGTTTTCTCTATTATACATGCAAATAAGAACATCCAAGGTATTATCCTAATCTAGCATACAAAAACTATGACTATAGCAAGACAGAATACATACCTCTTTGATGTGGAAAGTCTTCATGAAGCTTGAGTGCCTAGTGCCCCAAGTGTGACACCTCAAATGGAATCACAATCATCAAAACACTTGGAATGATTTGAGAGAATTCTACACTCATCAAAATCGGCTAGCCCTTTCTTCACTATATCTAGTGGCCGATTTTTCCTCAATAATAAGATGCTTATATAGTTACACAATTAGGGTAAACTCTTAATTGTCATGGCTTTCCATTTCCTTGGATCCATGGGTACAAATACACCATGGAGCATCCATGGACCATCCTATGGGTTTTAGCCCAACTTGATTATCCATGGAGCATTAGCCCATTATACAAGTATGGATGATTTACACAATCAACCCATATATTTAATTAGTCTTCTTTTGATCACTTAATTAATCCTAGATTAATTCTTGATCAATACTAATTAAATAATCTTATTATTCTTATTATTAATATACTAGAACTTATAATATATTAATAACCATAAGTGTCTTATTTCTCTCATTCAAGTGCATGATGGTATGCAACCCAAATGGACCATGCCGGGTCGGGTCAAGTCTTACCAATTATAGTTATGGACTTAGACATTAATCCAACATTTAGACTGTAGGGCGATCTGGTTATAGGAGTCATACTAGGTTCTAAGTTTGTTCACATGCCAATGCGATTACTCGTAGTCTTGGGCAGTCTCTGTCCTGAAGTTCATATTAGAATTCCTACATGGTTCAACGATCACAATCTCGTGTATACGATTCGTATATAATTAAGATTGAAAAGGTAGTCAAATAACTGATTCTTCTTTATGCTTACATCCCATCGAGGACAAAGAAGTTAAAGTGGAATCCTCAATTCTAAACCTGTAGAACCTTGATTATATATCACCCTATGTATACATTCTTCAGTGATAGATCAACCGTATGAATCTTTGGATTGAACTTGACGTATTGCACGAGTGATACTGCGGGGATTTCTTCGGAAAGGAAAAGAACTATGAGGTACTCCATGCATGAGTACTTCGGTGTTCTGATATGACGGCTTCGCTGGAAAGGCGATCTCGAAGAAAGAGATGTACGTATGAAGCTGGTATGGTGCGGATCAAATCGAACCTAGTTGTATGATAATGTCGGAATCATAAGGAAAATTAAAGACATTAGATTTGAACATAAGGCGTTACAGACAAACACAACCGTGCAACCATCAACAGAGTTACAATACTTTAGACTTACTACAAGACCATTTCTGCGAATGAGGTATACTACAAAAGACAAGTATACGCAGCACGAGCATCCCTATACCGA